>NC_091122.1:166706954-166829454 GCF_040183065.1 Periplaneta americana | reverse complement strand
TTCACTACAAACTCAGCATTTCCAATCTTTCCTATTTTCCACCTTCCTCTTAGTCTCCGCATACGATCCATAAGTTATATCTCAATGTCGTCTATCAACTGATATCTTCTTCTGCCCCGAACTCTTCTCTCTTTCACCATTCCTTCCAGTGCATCTTTCAGTACGTATTTTCTTCTCAGCCAGTGACCCAACCAATTTCTTTTTCTCTTCCTGATCAGTTTCAGCATCATTCTTTCTTCACCAATTCTTTCTAGCACAGCTTCATTTCTTATTCTGTCTGTCCATTTCACATGCTTCATTCTTCTCCATATCCACATTTAAGATGCTTTTAGTCGCGTCTCTTCGTCATAATGTCCATGTTTCTGTCCCATACAATGCCACAATCCACCCAAAGCACTTCACTGGTCTCTTTCTTAGTTCCTTTTCCGAGGCCCGCTGAAGATGAATACGAGGATAATAATTAAAGTGATAATTATTATGTTTATAACAATTACTATGATGATGGGGGGGACAATAGGGTTAAGGGGTTAGGTACAGCTTACAGCAGTGAAATTTTTGGAAATATTCAACAGTTTTTCCCTGCATTACTGTATCTTGTACAATAATGAAAATTGATATGTGTAAAATACTGTCCTTCTACTATATGAAAAAAAAAAATATATATATATATATATATATATATATATATATATATATTTTACGATTAAAAAAATATATTTATATATTTTGTTTTTCAAAATTCAAAATGTGCAGTTCACTGTGCAGTGATGAAGCGTTTCCCTCATAACTCAAAAACTTGTTAACTTTTTCATATTCTCTCTCTTTTATTTTATTGCTGAAGCTCATGTTTACAATATCATGCTCTTTCAACTACATTCCTTAATAAATACTTTTTTGTGTGTTAGAAGAAAATGCTGATATTTGACCATTTTGTAAAATGAATTTATTTTTTATCAGACAATCTATCAAAGATAGGGAAGTGATCTTGCGTCATACTGTAGATATGATATGCATTAATACACACAAGAAATTTCATCACGGAATGTTGGATAGTTTTTGAGTTATGTGGGAAAAGCTTCATCACTGCACGGTGAACTGAATTTAAAGTAAAAAAAGTGTAAATGTGATGATTTGCTGTGGGACTACCTGACATTCTCCTTACTGTCGGGAAAGCTTCAGAAGAAAGTAAATCAGGTAATAACCGACCCAAACGGGAATCGAACCCGCACCAGATCGTAACTTCGGATCACGATTTACGTCCATTACGCCCATGTGAGGCTATGCCGAACTCCAGGACGGTGGTGGTGGTGGTGGTGGTGGTTGTGGTGGTGGAGGTGGTGGTGGTGGTGACACAAAACTTGAAATGCTACTCAAGTTATATTCGTTTATACTACGGAAAAAAGATTTCAACTATAGGCGTTTACAAGGAGGCGTGTCTCATTTGAGATGTGTCGCTGTTATTCTGAAATACAAGTTGTTTCAAAAATACGGGGCATAATTTCAGGTATGTATTTCCCACATGTAGACAATCAAAATAGTTCATTACAACATGTGTCCGGAAATGCTTCATTTCCGAGTTATGGCCTTCACAACATTGAAATTCACCAGAACGCTTTTCTTTCCGCAGGTCGTTGTCGTCAAAGGAGACATTAAGAGGGCACTATGACAGTTCATTCCGAGGCGAAGGTTACATTCAGTGTTGTGTAGGCGTTAGACTGTGCGACATGTATTCAAATCAAACAGACTTACGGGGCAGGCGTACACAAACTTCCTGGAAAACACCATACCTCATGTTTTAGAAGACACTCCACTGATCCATCGTCAACACATTCACTTCTTGCATGAAGGCGCTCCTGCACACTTCAGTTCGTACGGCTCGCCGGTACTTGGATCGAAGGTTTCCTGATCGATGGATAGGTAGAGGTGGCCCAATTGCTTGGCCTCCACGCTCACCTGATCTGAACTCTCTCGATTTCTACTTGTGGGGCCATTTAAAATCATTGGTTTATTCGTCTCCGGTGCCTGATTTGGAATCCCTTCGGAATCGAATTGTGGCATGTTCTGAGGACATACGCAATACTCCTGGAGTTTGGGATCGTGTTCGCAGGTCAATGAGACATCGATGTGAGGTCCGTATTCAAGCAGGAGGTGGACATTTTGAACATCTTCTGTAATGACAACGACCTGCGGAAAGAAAAACGTTCCGGTGAATTTCAATGTTGTGAAGGCCATAACTCGGAAATGAAGCATTTCCGGACACATGTTGTAATGAACTATTTTGATTGTCTACATGTGGGAAATACATACCTGAAATTATGCCCCGTATTTTTGAAACACTCTGTATATATATATTTTTTTCAGAATGTTGCCATGTCTGAATAACACTGAGTACAAGAACAGAGCGGGACAAAAGCATGTATTAAAAACACTATGATAAAAATAAAGCAAGAAGTTTTTTTTTTTCCACGTTGGTTTGACGAGTTTTGAATTTTTTTTACGACCAGAAGCAAACGAGATGCAGGTAACATCTTCGGACAAGTGTAGGGAGGGCGGAGAGCGAAGGAGGGCGAGCTGAAATATATTAACGCACATGTTGCTGTAATTTGTAGCTTTTTACTACAGAAGTTTCGCTTTCGTATCCAGACACTGATGAAACACCTATAAATGAGAGAAATAAAAAGCCACAAAAAAAAATCAACCCGTTTTTAACTCGTAGTTCTTCCCAGAAATATCTTCTAGCCCATTCTTGTGAAGCTCCTATTTTTTTGTATGGCGTGCGTTCAGAAATGACAAGTCTCTTATTCATAATTTAAAGTAGAACGACCAGAAAGCTGCTCATTACCTCCTTAACCGAACATAGTTCCCTAATAATGACCCATATTTTAATTTAAAAATATTCTGAAGTTAGTAAGGTCAGGAAATTTAAAAGAAGCTTTCCTTTCGTAACTGCTGGCTGACTGAAATATGAATCGTATCTATTAAGCAGCAGCATCCTAGCGTAATAAAATGGTGTTTAAATTGTTCTACCGAGCAGCATTGCCTGTCATCTGCTGGCATAGAACCTCCGTAACAAATACACACACTTACATATATACATACAAACACAAGCGATCGCACTTCTTCCTTACAGGGGGGACATTAACACTAATGATGTACAACCCTGACGACATCGACTTCACATACTTATTTAAATATATTTAATTTCATTACAATCAATGCCTTTTTCCTCTCGTATGGTTAGGTACGATATTTTTGTCCAGCTTGAATAGTATCATCTATCAACAAATATATAGAACTATGTGGTCAACTGTTTTTGACAGATTAGCAACGAGGCGCATTGACTTCATTTCTTTATTCTTTAAAAAAATTCTGTGATCCTTAATTAGGATGAAAGGAAAAAACATTACAGTATTTCATAAACACGTGTCTCTATTAGCAGAAAATAATATACAGCGCTTTCATTTCAAACCTTTCCAGTCTAAATGACTAATTATTTAAATTGAATTCAATTTAAACAAAAAACACGTCATTTTAGATATTTAGGGGTAAGTCTGAAACCAAGCTTAATTGCATTTTAGATTTCACCCTCATCTCCAGTCACTCCACTTTGAAATTTCAAATAGCACTCCTATATTTTAATACTTAAACTAGCCGTACCCGTGCGCTCCGCTGCACCCGTTACAAATAAATATAAAGTAATTACATAATTAAAATAGGACGTTTGATCCAGGGAACATTCGTGTTTGATAGAAGGATAAATCGTTTAATATGTTACTTAATTTAAATTGCATCCAAATAATTAAAATGCGATCATTTTGGCCCAGAGACACTCACTGGTGCAATGACAATTCCTTTAACATGTTTCTTAATTTTTATTACATGCAACCATAGTTTAATGAAGATTGACATCATTTAGATTTAATGTGTATATTTTATTTTACTTGTTATAGGTTTCCATTGAATTATGGTAATAACTTAATTTTAACCCTTGTTTTCTAGGTATTCAGTAAATGGCGCTTGGCCCACTATGGTACTGAACCCTTCAAATAACTTAAATTATATTATATTATATATTATATTATATTATATATTATATTATATTATATTATATCATAAGTTACTGTAATAACATTATAGCATTATGTCCATCTAGAGAAACTACACTTTCCAGTTGTGAAATAATTAATTATACAAATCGGTTAATTTAGCTTCCGATATTACTTCATACAAACACAGAAACATTCTCTGTAGACTATCTTTCATAGCCTTCGATTGTTGCTGTCCAAGGCCCCTTATAGACGAAGTCATTTGTTTTTTAATTCATTACTCGGCCTTAGATGGCAATTATTTTAATTTTAAAACTCATTTATCTCATTAAATATCAGTCTTATCAAAATTTGTGAGGGAATAAAACTTGTCGCAAATTATTTTTAAAGAAACTTTTGTCATGTAACATTTTTTACAAAAATCAGTAATAAGCGAGATATTTCGATTTATTTAATTCAGGGCCCCTTATAACCCCACTTTTAAATAATGTATTTTGAATGCCATATAGCCTAAAATCTAAGTTACAACGAACATAATTTATATTCCAGTTTTCATCGAAATCCGTTCAGCTATTATCGCGTGAAAAGGTAACAAACATACAGATAGACAGACAGACATACAAACAAAAATTTCAAAAAAGCGATTTTCGGTTTCAGGGTGGTTAATTATATATGTTAGGACCAATTATTTTTGGAAAATCGAAAATTACCAGAAAAATTTCGGCTACAGATTTATTATTAGTATAGATATGAAAGAACGTTAAATTGTTTTTACACCTCATTTATTTGTTTTCATATCTTTTGTTTTCTATCGTCGCCTAGCAACCTGTATTTTTGTTATTGTCAGTTGATTGTAGGATGAAAACACAGCTTATTTTGTGTAATTTCCTAATTTAATCAATAAGCACGATTTATGTTCTCTCTTGAAGGGTACACGCCATTTTAAAATAATTTAAAACACAAACAACACTATTACTTGAAATACTCAATGCGGTTTTGTAGCTGTAATCAACATTAACGTCCACACCTGTGGAGTAACGGTTAGCACGGCTGGCCGCGAATCCAGGTCGGGGCAAGTTGAGGTTTTTCCGGGTTTTCCCTCAATCCAATTTGAGCAAATGCTGGGTAACTTTCGGTGCTGGACCCCGGACTCATTTCACAGGCATTATCACCTTCATATCGTTCAGACGCTAAATAACCTAAGATGTTGATACAGCGTGGTAAAATAACCTACTTAAATAAAATAAAAAATCAACATTAACAACAATTTTGACGTATAGACCTGACATCTGTACCCGACCTGTATTCCCAAGAGAAAAGCGAAAAATAGAGAAGATTGGAGAATACTGGATTTGCAATGAAATACCAGCCCCTGGACAGAAAACTATGAATGAACTAATAGAAAAAAAAAATGAAAGAATTTTTGTAATGGAAATTCTTCGATAGGAGACAAGATATCTATGGTGTTCAGGTAAAAAGGGCTTATTCCACAAAATATTTTTAACATATATATTATTTTAATGTACCGAAGTACATATGATATTTCCATGCACATATTCTGCGTCATCATACGATGAAAGAGTAATGGAACGGAGAAAAATTCTCTCCGGCGCCGGGATTTGAACCCGGGTTTTCAGCTCTACGTGCTGATGCTTTATTCACTAAGTCACACCGGATACCCACCCCGGCGCCGGACAGAATCGTCTCAGATTAAGTTCCAACTCTTGGGTTCCCTCTAGTGGCCGCCCTCTGCACTACGTCATAGATATCTATGAACGTAGGACTATAGCCCACACATGTGCTGAGGTGCACTCGTTATGAGTGACTAGTTGGCCGGGATCCGACGGAATAAGCGGGGTGGGTATCCGGTGTGGCTTAGTGGATAAAGCATCATCACGTAGAGCTGAAAACCCGGGTTCAAATCCCGGCGCCGGAGAGAATTTTTCTCCGTTCCATTACTCTTTCATCGTATTTTTTAACAGCTATAATTAAATGTTAACACATTATTGTTAGTTACTTTATATGGAGGAATATAAACGTAATTGTCAAAAAACATATTTTTACGTTTTTTAATTAAATTTCAACTAATTACAATAATTACAGCAAAAAAGTCACGTTTAAAAAAGTGAGGATTAAGACCTTTACCTAAACACCATCGATACTTTACCCAGCTAGATTTGCGTTCTGACCCACTCTGCCGCCGAAAAATTTGATGACTTCGTACATCGACTACAGCTTTCGTATGATGTATTCTCCTTTGCTACAATTTTGAATTTTGAGAGTAGAAACTGCCTACTGAAGAATGCACTGGAAGGAATGGTGAACGGGAGAAGAGTTCGGGTCAGAAGAAGATATCAGATGATAGACGACATTAAGATATATGGATCATATGAGGAGACAAAGAGGAAGGCAGAAAATAGGAAAGAGTGGAGAAAGCTAGGTTTGAAGTGAAAGACCTGCCCTTGAGTTTAACACAGAATGAACTGCCACGGCCCATGAAACTCGATGTTTTTTCTTCCGCTCTTATCCCATCACTCTACAGTTGAGGCGCCGACGTATAGACTCGTAACAGTGCTCAAGAGATGGCACCACTAGTCTGGTAGTCTACGCTAGTTGCACGCTGGAAGTTAATACCAATTGCACGCATGTCCTTATTAAAAGTAGACTATGTAATAGTCTTAAGTTACCTCGTCCTCCGTTTGCTTTCCCTCTTCTTCTTCTTCTTCTTCTTCTTCTTCTATTTCCATTCCTTTTTATATTTCCCGTTCCCTTTCTTTCCTTTTTCAAACTTTTACTTCCTCTATTTTTCTACTCATTTCTTCTTAACCTTCTTTCAGCTTTCAACTTTCATCTCAAGTATGTGGTCAGATGAAAAAGCCCCTGACTCTTATTTCTCTCTTGTCTAGTCGTTCCCATACTTGCTATTCATTTACGAGACTCGCGAGTTCAAAACCAGATGAGAGCAATAACAATTTCTTAGCGTGGCTTCTTACGAAAGGGAAGTAGTAACTTAAAGTTACATATCTTGTATTTCTAGCACGTAAAACAACTCGGGAAAGTAGCATGAATTTCAGTAAAAATTTGCGCCTCTATTTCTGGACCATTTTCCGTCGTTTTGACAGGTGTGTGACGTTGCTGTGTTTTCTGACGCTCGAATATGGAAAACAGAAAAGCTTATCAAAGTATTATTGCAAAATTTCTGGTGACTTATCAGTAGAGCCCTGATGTTTAGGCATTTAAAAATAGGAGGCAAAAAAAAGGCAATAAGAACGTACCATAATCTTTGAAAAAGGAATTATAAATTTTAAAAGGGGACAGTATATTTTAGCAATAAATTTAAATTATATCAACATAACTCATATATTTACTTCGTAGGTGACACATGTTGACTTATAAAATACTTTTTTTTTTCGTGATTGTCTTTGCACAAACCTTACATAACAAAACTATTCCATCGGTTGAAAACACATGGGCACCATATTCACTAACGTAAGCATAAAGTTTAATTTTCAAAGGTTTACTGAATTTAGGCATTCTAGCTAACCGATCTTATACCTTCTGTCACCAGACAATAACTGACTGTTCCTCACTCAAATTTCTTTCTCCTACAATAATAAAATTGTAACGGTAGGATTTGAAAATATGAAAGTAAACAAATTATTGGTAATGCTACGTGACAACTTCTATGAGAACGAGCTTAATATTTCAAATTATAAAGCTGATTGTTGGTATCGTGAAGCCATGACATATTATATTTGTAACTGTGGATTGTCGATCATTATTCATATTACACCAATAGTATTAAAGCACGATTATTAGCAGATTAAGCACCAAAATAAATTACTTTTATTTACTATTGTTAGTAAAGTTAGTAATTTTTCAAATATTTAAATTTCATGCACATTAAATTACAATTGAATCGGTGAGTTGGAAAAGGGGTCAAGTCCATCATTTTTCAAAATGGCGTTTATTGGCGATACCTGACTGCTAGGTCTGTACGCATCGTTTGGTATAACAAGGAGTCATGTCCCGTCCACAGAAGTGTGCGTTTGATTACTATTGAGTTGGAGAAGGGGTCATGTCCAGAGTTTTTTGTCTCTCCTGAACAATTTACTTTTCAGGACATGACCCCTTTTCCAACTCAACGATTCAGTTAATTAGAGATTTTCAAATAAACAAGAACTATTGTTTTAAAATGACAAAAAAGGCATTTTTAGTAAGAAACACCTTGAAAAGGCAAAATAAAAATTGGCCCTATCACTTTGATTTACTCCAAATCACATTTACACCTATACAAATAATGATTTACTTCCACCCAGTGAAAAAGGCATTTTTCCAAACATCCGGGCTCTACCTGTCAGCAACGAGATAAATCTGACATGAAACTGACGGTATTGCTGTAGTTGGTAACTTAAATTGGTTGGAATCCAAAGGATTTTTGCACTTCATTGGTGAATTGATATGATATTTGTTATATTATAGTTCACAGAAAAGTACATACATATAATCATTTAAACCCTTACATTACACACTTTATAATTTTACACAAATATATATCATTTTTTTTAAATCTATACTAAATAATAAATCTGTAGCCAAAATTTTTCTGGTAATTTTCGATTTTCCAAAAATAATTGGTGTTATCATAATATATAATTAACCATCCTGAAACCGAAAATCGCTTTTTTGAAATTTTTGTCTGTCTGTCTGTTTGTCTGTCTGGATGTTTGTTACCTTTTCACGCGATAATGGCTGAACGGATTTCGGTGAAAATTGGAATATAAATTAAGTTCGTTGTAACTTAGATTTTAGGCTATATGCCATTCAAAATACGTTATTTAAAAGGGAGGTTATAAGTGGGCCTGAATTAAATGAATCGAAATATCTCGCTTAATATTGATTTTTGTGAAAAATGTTACATAACAAAAGTTTCTTTAAAAATGATTGCCGATAAGTTTTATTCTACGCAAAATTATTATAGGACTGATATTTAAGGATATACAAGACTTTTAAAATAACAATACAACACATTTTAACCGCCGCCTCAGATTATAGCATTGTTGTTCCTGCAGTAACTCCTTTGTGCAAAATATACAATTTTTTGAGTAGGAAGAAAAAACACATTTATTCATTCCATGGTAATGGAGATCGTGAATTCTTACATTTTCGAAAGAAAGAAATATAATTACATATCACTATATATGCTGTATCACTATTTAAGTTATTTGAAGGGTTCAGAACCATAGTGGGCCAAGTGCCATTTACTGAAGACGTAGAAAACAAGGGTTAAAATTAAGTTATTACCATAATTCAATGGAAACCTATAGCACATTAAAACTAAAAGATATGTCAATCTTCATTAAACTATGGTTGCATGTAATAACAATTAAGAAACATATTAAAGGAATTGTCATTGCACCAAATGAGTGGTCTCTGGATCAAAATGATCGCATCTTAATTTTTTTAATTCAATTTAAATTAAGTAACATATTAAACAATTTATTCTTCTATCAAACACGAATGTTCCCTGGATCAAATGTGCTATTTTAATTATGTAATTACTTTATATTTAATTCTAACGGGTGCAGCGGAGCGCACGGGTACGGCTAGTATTTAATATAAACTGTTTTTTTTATCTTACACTTGAGTCTAGCATTGGTGAATTGGTAGATGAGAAAAATTGTCGTGAGAATAGTTAAACAGGTGTGCTTCAAGCGTAATTACAAGAAACATTTTAATGCAGTTGTTGCCAGCGGAAGTACCATGAATTTTTGGTAGTTGCGTCACTGCAGGAAAGATAAAAATTCATAAATAATTTAAACGCAAACTTCAGTTGCGCAGGGAGGCAGTGTAAAGTCAATACATCATTTAGAAATAATCTGATCGCTTTCTAGCGGATCTTCATGTTCAGAACCCCAGGAGTTCGAGAAACTTGCTTTCAGTTTCACTTGGGAAGTGAATAGAAAAGTGCTGCTAGAAAATTATGTTTTGCTGTTGAGTTTTGTTTGTTGGCGAAAATTAACGGTTACTTTTAAATTAAGTAAATGAGAAATTCTCCGCTGTTTTATCACCACTACATTCTTATGTTTAAATTATTAGGCCCTTTGGCTCCTTCCGTTGCCAGCATAGTGAGGATCCTCTACGCATAGTCATAGACGCATAAAATTTAATTTCGGAGGCTAGGAGAAGAGATTCCAATTGTTGGATACAGTGTTGCCAACTCAGAATTCTATTTACCGCTGCACAAGCTTAAAAAACCGCTAAACTGTAGTTGAAAAACTCCAGATTTTTCTTAACACAACACTTCCAAATTTTAAATACAAACTATACAGTTTTAGGAACTAGAGAATTTTATAAAAATGTAGACTAAATTATGGAAAGCATGTGTCACTTTGTAGGTTCTATGTTCTATGCAAAATCGTACGGACAATTAAATCTGAATATTTTGCTTTCAATATCACCTTACATCATTTAGGCCGAGCTTTCCAACTATCATAGGCAACTTCTTCCACTCACTCTTTCAACACATTAGCCTATGTTCTTTTTTTTTTTTTTCACACATCTCTAACCTTTTGTACGTATGGAGTTTTACGCGGCATATTTCTTCAAAATTGAATGAAGTAGATCAAGAATATACTTCGGAAATAACCACATTCACAATCACACCAGTCCGCTCGAAATCTGATTTCACACTGAGCTGGAGACGTGCCTGCCAACAAGGAGTCTGGTTTTAAGTAGCCCTACGTCTGTGTTACATAGACTACAATGCGGAATGATAATTTAAATAGGCCTATCGTAATATAAGTTATGAATGAAAATAACAATTCAGTTCATTATCTACTCTTTATGATTATATCAATTCATTTACAAAAACAATGCATACATGATTAGACTAAAATTTTAACGAATGTGGCATACCTTATTTGTACATACAGGAAATGGGCGTGGTTAAACCAAATCGAGTTAACTTAAAACGTTGATATTTTATACTTGCATAATGAAAAATTTTGATAATACCAATCAATCTCTGGTTTATGATTAACTAATATTGTTGTCCGCAAGTAGGCTATATATATAAAAACAATTATAACATCTTTACAGAAGAAAAACTTAAAAATATTGTCTTCTTCTGCCGGAATTACCAAAAAACGCCAAATAAATAGCTAGCCGCTGACGGTAAAATTCTGTAGCTGACCATAGTCCTAACTACAAAACCGCTGACTTGGCAACACTGGTTGGATATATGTATTTTTAGGCTGTTGGGTATAGGTCTACGCCACCAACAATTAGGTTATTCTTCATTAACAGCGTCGTCACCAGGGGGCTTTTGGTTTAAATTCTAGCCGTTATATGCTAAGTTCACGGGTTGTAACCCGGCCTAGGGCAATGGATATAAAGGCCGAAAAATCCTTTGAATAGCTTCCTCAGGGAGAAACGTAAAGATGTGAGTCCCATTTTGTAGATTTATGATCAAGCTGCGGATTTTTAGGTACTAAAAACAGTTGAAATAGGCATTCAGAATTCTAAAATAGGCATTTAAAAAGGCACTAACAAATTTCTAATTATCAATGGCAAACACGACCATAGCATAGCATTATATACTACTTTCTATAGTAATGTCATTATGGCGGTGAATAATTAAATATTCGTCCAAATGTTGTAATGAGAACTGATGTCTATTGTCTGTAAGAATGTTCTTAAATTGGGAGAAACAAGCTCCTACTTCACATGAAGTGATGGGGCAATACTTCGATCAGCTGGGGACCAAACCAGTGGGAACACCCTTAATCTCTGTTCCTCTCTCAAAGTGAGAGTCCAAGTTCCACAACCATACAGAACAACCGGTAATATAACTGTTTTATAAATAATTCTAACTTTCTGATTTCTTGACAGCAGACTAGATGACAAAAGCTTCTCAACCAAGTAATAATGGGCATTTCCCATGTTTATTATGCTTTTAATTTCCTCCCGAGTGTCATTTATATTTGTACTTTTGCTCCAAAATATTTGAATTTTTCCACCTCTTCGAAGGATGAATCTCCCATTTTTATATTTCTATCTCGTACAATATTCTGATCACGAGACATAATCATATACTTTGTATTTTCAAGATTTACTTCCAAACCTATCTCTTTGCTTTCTTCACGTAAAATTCCCGTGTTTTCTCTAACCGTTTGTGGATTTTCTCCTAACATATTCACGTCATCCGCATAGACAAGCAACTGATGTAACCCGTTCAATTCCAAACCCTCTCTGTTTTCCTGAACTTTCCTAATGGCATACTCTAGAGCAAAGTTAAAAAGTAAAGGTGATAGTGCATTTCCTTTCTTTAGCCCACAGTGAATTGGAAACGCATCTGACAGAAACTGACCTATACGAACTCTGCTGTGGGTTTCACTGAGACACATTTTAATTAATCGAACTAGTTTCTTGGGAATACTAAATTCAATAAGAATATCATATAAAACTTTTCTCTTAACCGAGTCATATGCCTTTTTGAAATCTATGAATAACTTATGCACTGTACCCTTATACTCCCATTTTTTCTCCATTATCTGTCGAATACAAAATATCTGGTCAATAGTTGATCTATTACGCCTAAAACCACACTGATGATCCCCAATAATTTCATCTACATATGGAGTTAATCTTCTCAAAAGAATATTGGACAACATTTTGTACGACGTCAACAAAAGTGATATTCCTCGAAAGTTACTACAGTTAGTCTTGTCCCCCTTCTTAAAGATAGGTACGATTTCGTATTGTTAAATGAGAATTTTGAACACCAATGACTGATGCTAAACAGTTACGATAGCTGGCAGAGGAGAAATAAAAAAAAGAAGTTCAATAATCTATCACAAGAATGGAAGTCGCTTTCGGATGGTCATAGTTTTCTACAAAGCAACAGTAACCATGGAAACGTGTTCCGCGGTCAGTATCCCAACAGCTGAGTCATGGGAGGAAGATGATATGGCCTTCTGATAGTCACTGTTAGCGTCCGATACAAGTCACTGCCACCTGCACCTTGCTGTGTATTGCAGCTAATGACAAACAAAAACATGTGACACATCTGATATTCAAAATAGATTTTTTTCACATCCACAAGGTCGTCAATACTAGCACCAACATGGATGATTGTATGAGCAATGTAGCAGAACATTCGTTAAGATTCCGCCACCGTCTTTGCCAATAGTAATTCAGTATGGTAAGATAGATCGAAAACAAAATAACTCACATTTAGTCTACAGGCTTAAGTAAAGAATAAAATTAAGGGAAACCGGATGAGAAATTACACATCAAATATTGCTTGTAAGTTCTACATTTTCAGAGCTGGGAACTTTAAATTTGAAATACTTATTTGAAACAAGTGCTTTTTATCCTCCAATCTTTCATAATTTTAAGATCACTTGCTTTTATTTTAAAGTTTTTAAATTTTCTACAGTAATCTCACCAGAGGTATTGATTTATTTAGAAAAAATCAAAACGCGAGTCGGATTTTATTGACTATTACACGATTAGAAGAAATAAAGCACAATACCGGGCAGAACTCTAAGCACAACTCGCTGCCGTCATCCAGACTGTAGTGAGCTTGAAACACTTAGACACGTGCTTGGACAATGCCCTAAAGGCGAGCTGCTGATCATTACTAGACATCATCGTGTACGACATGCTTTGGCGACATCGTTAAAAGTATAAATTGGGAGATTCATGAGGAAGTACATTGTGTATCATCAGATGGTTCTTTTAGACTGGCAGACATTGTTGCTATTAACGGACGCTTAAAACGGGCTCTTGTTCTTGACCCTACTATCCGTTTCGAAAGAAACCTAAATCAGGCCACCGAAGTTGATATTGAGAAGAAGTCCATATATGAACCTTGTCTGCCGTATCTTATCTTTCTCAAAAGTACAACGTCCCTCTTAAACAATGGTCTGTCATTGGTTGCTGTTTGGCAGTAGAGGTTCAATCACAAAATTCACATGGAATTATCTTAAGGAACTTCACATTCCTTTTGATTATGTAATGCCTATTCTTATAAATATTATCAAGGATTCTCTTCAAATATTACATCATCATCTCTATTTCAATTAATCCACATATTATTTGCCTTCAACAATTAACTTTCTTTTTTCTTTAATGTATCACATCACATCACATCACATCATATTCTACAGGGACATCATTTTAATTTTACTAACATTTTTAATATTAATCTGGCTATACCTTTAGAGAACCGAAAAAACACAGTTTGCTATCCCCTTCCACGACTGTAGTTCGATGACACTGGCGTAAAACACAAATAGATCACTCTACTAAGTATAGGAGGGAAGAAAAATAGTTCATCTATTTACGTAAACTAGGAAATATCGCGATTTTGAGTTCGATAATTTTCATTAGGTTTTTGTTTAATCAAAATACAGTACTGTATTAAGAATAAGTGTTTTTACTCACGAACTGAGTTATCCATGCGAACGTATTCATTATGCAGTGTATATTATACTGTCTACAGCACATTAGCGTACAATATAGGGAAAAAATTAAATTGAAAAATAATCATAAAATGCATATTTAAACACATTTTTTTAAATGGTGGCCGTTAATTTCGATACAGGCTTCAGTTCTTTTGTGCATATTATCGCACTATAGACTATTGCATCTAATTCCAATTGCCAGTTTCGTCCTTCGTTCTAGTAACTCATGTTGAAATAATTCTGTACCTACTCTACGTACTGTGAATTCAATCTTCACTTCTGCCCGACCCGAAAATATAAAATTACTCAGACATGCTATCTACTGTCCGTCCAAGTGGTTATGCCGCAGGATCGTAGAAAGGGGGAAAATCACGTGACAGTTAATTACTTAACGAGGCCCTTTTATTTAAGTTATTTTAAACAATTGTATATTATTACGTAAACGTCCAATTCCTAACAGAAATTAATGTTTTCAGAAAAGAGCTGAGACAGCCCAGCTTTTACAGAGGGGCGAACAGAAGCAGGTGGGGGAAATCGGGATGCGACGTAGGCAAATGAACTGTGCGAAAATATGATTCAATATTGAAAGCTCTTTCGTCACTGGAAAACGCGAACATATTTCTGGAACGTACTATACTAACTCAGGATGGAGGACAGTTGGAACTTCATTAGTAGAAGGGGTGGGAGTGAAGTACATTTAAAAACTCAGGTACAATAAAAATTGAAGTAAAAATAAAATGATGTCCCTGTACATGTATGTTGTATTCAGAACCCTTGTGGTAACTCAAATTTTTTGAGCTGATGTCTATAATTTAGAAATATATATATATATATATATATATATATATATATATATATATACAATACAATAAAATATTGATTTACTAAAATACTAAACTGTTTTGAAAATGTAAAATGTACCATCTCATCACTACAAATATTCCGCTAGAAGGCAGTAGTGTGTTATGATGAGCTGTTTAATAATAATAATAATAATAATAATAATAATAATAATAATAATAATAATAATAATAATAGGCCAAATAATTTAATAATTAAAAATCTGCGCATTTTGTTAAGCCTAAAGGCTGTGAAATGTATTGTGGCTCTTTGCAAATTATTATTATTTCCAACGTTGGCTCTTCTCTGATTTCTACTGATTACCACTGCTCTAATCGTATTTGCATACGATGTAATAACACTTAGGACGAAGCCCCTGTTAGAAGCAGTGGTTGCAGGCTTTTCGGAGCGGCTATCGTGTGTGCTGACGGATTGACAGCCCTATGGGCACAATAGTGGGAATCGTCGGGGCTGCAGACACCCGCTCAGTCGTCCAGACAGATTTCGTGTGAGAGTTGGAGCAAAACGTTTTCCATTTCATGCACCTCCGCTTCATTATCCAACTTCACCAAATCCATCTCACGGCTCATCACATCGGCCGTCTTGGGTGGCCGATCGATTGAGAAGCTGTGCGCAGACAATGGTGGCCACCAGCTTTTGTGGCTTTGGAATCCATGGAGCACTTTAAATAAATTCAATTAAAACTCTTTCTTTGGCATTCGAACACTACCATGATTAAATGAACATACTTTCCAGTTGATGTACTATTTTCTGTACCACGTATCTCACTGATTTCGTGTTCGATAAATTACAGATCACCAATGATACGCTTTGTAAATCCGAAATTTCACTCTATCTTTTGTAATTATTTTACGAGATGCAGTCTCTAGGGTAATAAGGTAAATAAAAAGCTGTCTGTCTTTTATATTTGTTACGACTGTACTCTTCATGCTTGAATGCAGACTGAGGGTAAAATGTGAATGGGTAATTGAATTTGTGTACTCCTTTTTTATGCCAGAGCGTTAAAACACAAACCCAGATTCAGATGGAATAAAAATAAAGAATTGAAACCAGTAAATCCCTCCAATACTTTGATGATTTCTTGTTTTTATGTTGTCATGGTATTTAGAGAGAGCAGGTGGTGTGATGTTCTTGGAAGCTCAGACCAATAATCTCGCTACTGGCGTACTATAAATAACAAATGGAGTTCGTTATGAAATGTTCTAATGCGTTACAAGTCCTCTTTAACACGCTTCGTATTACTGGAAATATTCAGTGTATGAATACTCATATATACATACCTATATACATAAGTGTTCTGCCACAGGGCAGGTCTTTCAATCAAAACGCAGCTTTCTCCAATCTTTCCTATTTTCTGCCTTCCTCTTAAATTAATCATGACTTGAATCAAGTTTCTTCATGGGCGAAAAACTTCAGACTTAGGTTAAATGCTAGTACGTCACAAGCTATAATAATTGGACATAAGAGACTACTGAATACAATGAACGACAGACATATCCCAATTATTCCAGTAAATAATGCCACTATTCCGTACCATTCCGTCGTCAGAAATCTTGGCATTTTCTTGGACGAAAATTTAAATTGGGAATGCCAAATAAAGGAAATGTCCAAGAGAGTGTGCTATACCATGCATTCTCTTAACCCATTCAGAAAATTCCTCCCGCCAGAATTAAAACAAACTTTAGTGCAAACCCTCGTACTACCACTGTTTGACTATTGCGACGTAATACTTACAGACTTGACAACTGACCTTTCGAACAAGCAGCAGCGTGTGCACAATATGAGTGTCAGATTCATCAGCACTGCTCACAAATTTGACCACATTACACCATCGTTCAAATCTTTATCCTGGCTGCAACTTAGTAACCGTAGAACACTTCATTCGCTCTCTCTTCTGTTTCGAGTTCTCCACACTTCTACTCCAAATTATCTTCGTTCCCGGTTTAACTACTTATCCTCCAGTCACAATCTAAACACCAGGTCACAGGAGAGCCAAATCCTAGCAATTCCTGCCCATAGAACATCCCACTATTCATCTGTCTCAGTTCCCCGTGAATGGAATTCTCTACCTCAGAAGATTAGGGGCTGCCAGACAATAACCACTTTCAAGAAAAGGCTAAACGATTTCTTACGGGCGCAGTCAAATTGAAATTATACTTGTGATCGAACTTAATAATTTAATTTAATTTAGATATGACTATCATTACTATTATTATTATTATTATTATTATTATTATTATTATTATTATTTATACTCAATTATCATTGTCTCATAGTATTCTTAGTTATCCATTCATCTTCATTATTGTAATTAATTGTAATTATATTTATGTGTAATAATTATTTTTGTTTTATGTTTTTGTTATATTTGTGCTGAACTGTAATTGGCCACTGGCTGTTGTACAGTACATTAAATAAATATAAATATAATATAAAATATAAAAATTATTATTACTTAATTATTCTATTGGTGTTGTGAAGACGAAAAGAATCCACATTCTTTTTTGACTTGAGTGGATGATGGCATATTCATGAAATGTCATGAGTTAGGGGGTGCCACTTGAAATATCAAAGTTGGGGAAGTGGCTGTATATTTTGATTTTAAACTTCCCCTCATATCTAAAACGACGTGAATTTGTTTAAATCAAAGTTACTCTAAGTAGATGGTTGTTGGGACTGACAATTTTTTAAAAGAATGCCCTCCTTCTATGTACAGTATGTTACTAAAGAAGGCCATATTATATTGTGTCAAATTCGTAAGATTTTAGGCTATATTTTATGGGATAAAAATTATTTTGTATGTTAAATATAAGATCATATTTAAATGTGTATCATAGCCATTTCGTTCGCTACAAAAAGTTCTTAACGTTGAAAATAGTGTCAAAGCAAGTATTGCCGCCTGGAGCGATATGATTTCGGACTTGGTCGGCCATGCCAGCTTTAACGGTGTTCTGCATCACGACGGCGCCTTAGCGTCGACAGGCGCCGTCATGTATATCGAGCGCCATTCCTCTCCCTCCTTCACCCCTTCAGCTCTGCCAGCCCATATCGGATTTTCAAATTGAGCTTGCGCCCACCTGAGCCAATCTGACAACCTCGCACTTCGGTAAATGAACCAATCCGCATAAAGCCCCGTGTTTGTACGTGGGCCAATGGCAGTGCTCTAGGGGTGGAGCGTTTGAAATTTGGCAACATCGTCCAGGTGTGTAATAGGTCATGGTGGGGAAGTGACGTCACTTTTGTGAGAAAATTCCACAGGTGGTAATAGTGCATTGGTTAGCGATTTATGCGTGATATGTTTTAGCAAACGTGCATTGCTGGGTCAAGGTCGAATATGTCCCAAACAAATACAAAATCCTTCCTTCTTCAAGTCAATATTTTTTAAGGAGGGCTACTAAAAGTACTTTAACGTTGTTAATGTGAGCGGATCCATTTAGGAAACTGCTACACATTTTATCTCCTTAATGACGAGTAAACTCGAAACTTCTATTCACTTCAGTGTCGTCTCTAGTCATGCCGCTAATCCTTTACTTTCCTCCAACTAATCACTGTTTTCTTTCTCTTCTCCCAATCTACTCGTCCTTTTCTCACTCCCATCTTTTCTAAATTTACTCTGTCCTTTCTTCTATCTTTCCTTGCCCTTCTAGTTCTTATTTTCCTCTTTTCTCCTCTTATTTGTCCCTGTCTTCTTTTTCCTCTTTCGCCCTTTTCATTTATCGTTTCACTAGTCCTTTCTTCTCGATTACTCGTCCTTCTTTCTTCACCTTCCCTCATCCTACTCGTCCTATTTTCTTTTCCCTCATCCTACATGTCCTCTCCTTTTTCTCCTTGTACTTGTCCCCTCTTTTTTTTTCTTGTCCTCTTCTGTCATCTTACACTTCACTCTGTCACATTTTCCCATCCTACTCGTGTTTCTTTTAACCACTTCTTTATCCTATCTTCATATATAATGTATGAATACTCGTAGGCCTATATACATACCTACAAACATAAGTGTTCTGTCATAGGGCAGATCTTTGAAAACCCAGCTTTCTTCAGTCTTTTCTATTTTCTGCCTTTCTTTTAGTCTCCGCATTTGATCCATATCCTAATATCATCCATCATCTGACATCTTCTTCTGCCACGAACTCTTCTCCCGTTCACCATTCCTTCCAGTGCTTTCTTCAGTATGCAGTTTCTTCTCAGCCAGTGACCCAGCCAATTGTTTTTCCTCTTCCTGTTCAGTTTCAGCTCAGTCAACTGATTGGAGGACAATATATTGTTGATATGGCTGGTACACATACAGAGAATGGACGAAAACAGAATTTCCAAGGAAAAGTCCACAACAGAAGAAGGAAAGGAAGACCTGAGAAGAGATGGCTGGATGGGGTCATCAGGGATCTAGAAATAATGGGAGTGAGGGGTTGGAGAAAGAAGACTGAAGATAGGACAGACTGGAGGAATGTTGTACGAGCGGCCAAAACCCACCCAGGGTTGTAGTGCCAGATGATGATGATAATGATGATGATCAGTTTCAGCATCATTCTTTCTTCATCCACTCTTTCCAACACAGCTTCGTTTCTTATTCTGTCTGCCCACTTCACACGCTCCATTCTTCTCCATATCCACATTTAAAATGCTTTTAGTCTCTTCTCTTTACTTCGTAGTAATGTTCATGTTTCTGGCCCATACAATGCTACGCCCCACACAAAGCACTTCACTAGTCTCTTCCTCAGTTCTTTCTCCAGAGATCCGCAGAAGATTTTCTTTTTTATATTAAAAGCTTCCTTGGCCATTGCTATCCTTCTTTTGACTTGTTGGCAGCAGCTCATGTTACTGGTTATAGTACACCCTAAGTAGGCCTATTTGAAGCTGTCTATTTGCTCTACACTTTATTATTATTGTTATTTAATTCAAGTGGTATTTCGTACATGAGTACTATTACTGTTGTACATCGACTTATAGACATAGGTACACGAATAGTTGTAAATATACAATACCGGAACTTATGAAGCTAGTATGATCGAGGTACACCTAACTTGTATTCAAAGTAGCCAAACGCAGGACTCTAGAGATGATAATAGCAACCGGCGTGGCTCAGTCGGTTAAGGCGCTTGCCTGCCGGTCTGAAGTTGCGGTCGGGCGCGGGTTCGATCCTCGTTTGGGCTGATTACCTGGTTCGGTTTTTTCCGAGTTTTTCCCCAACCGTAAGGTGAATTCCAGGTAATGTATGGCGAATCCTCGGCCTCAAGAAACGTTTCGATTATCCAACTAAGTTAATTTATTCTGAATTTAATGTATTTAATATTGAACAAATTTATAAGTATACGCTGTTAAAATTTTATCACAAAAATCGTAATAAGTTTGCTGTATTACAGACACATAATTATGATACAAGACGAAATATTAATTCAACATTAGTAGAACCTAAATGTCTCACATCTTCCGGTCTATAGCATAGCATTAATTTTGGCCCTCGGTTGTACAATGCTTTAACTAAATTACATCCAGAACTTCTAACACGTAACCCACTAACATATCTGTGTTGTTCGGGTAAAGGGGTATAAGTCTTTTTTTTTTTTTTTCCACATGGAATTTTGTTCCCCAGACGAACACACAAGTTAAATTATACAAGTGGGTGTGCAAAAATCAAAGAATACTAGCAGTTGATGTGTTTTATTTGTGTAGAAAATTATTTGTAATAAGGGTTCCAAGTTTAATATTCGTTTATCTCCGAACTCATTTTTATGACTTATCTCCCTTTACCCAAACACCACAGATATAACAAGAAAATTAGAAACGTGTTAATATCTTCAATTTGATTAAATAAATTTATAGCCTATGTGTATGAATTAATCAACCTATATTATATTTCTATTCTATAATTTTTAAATATGTAGTCCTACTTTTCACGTGCGATATTATTCTTCTCTAGTGTTAATATTGTATTATATAATTCCATTGCCGCTGTAATTTAAACTTTAGTTCCTATTTTATTTTACTTATTTATTTTTATTACTATTTTCTTTCTGTATTTCTCTTATATTAATATTGTATTATATAATTTCTGTAACTGTAATTTTAAATTCTATTTCCTATTTCATTTTATTTTATATTCTCTTATAGGCCTATTAATATTATATCTGAACTACGACCGAACACGAGCGCTGCTCATTCGGTCTCAAATTTTGTTAATACTATAGTGAGGATCACGTAAGTTCAGTTCCCAAACAGCAAATATTTCCGCCTTGTCAGTGTTGCCAACTGTTACCAGATATCACCACATGTAGTAAAATCACGATCCTATGTACTGAATGACTTCTTTACTCACCGTACTTTACCTTAATGTTGGAAGGTTATTCTAAATAGTTTCAATAATAATGAGAAATGTATTGCTATGTTCTATTCTTTTATTCCTTTACATTATTATTAGTATTAGCATTAATAGGTTACTAGACGTAAATATACAACAAAGTATAGTATATAATATTCAAGAATCAAATCTGTTCCAAGACCAATTAAATTATTGTCACTTCACTTCAAAGATTTCAGCGTACATATACTGTACTTCCTAAAGGTAGATAAATTAATAACCAATTGACTTTTGGTTGGAATTCGAATGAACTTCTGATTATCTTTTGAAATTAGTAAGGAAATGGATAATACAACTATGCTAAAACTGAAATAATAATAAATCAACTTACAAAAATAATTTTGGTCCTTAAAAGCCATAAGTAATTTCACTTCTAGATACCTTTTTAAAGATTTCATTTGTTTGTAAATTGCTTAATAATGCTACACTTACACTTATTATTTCTGCAACTCCACGTCTGTCATTGAAAAAATGTATGATACATAACTGTGAAGTCTCTTTTTGGCTCTTGTGTCCTAAATTTAAATAAGAAAAAGCAAATGATTCAAGAAATGTGAGCTGGTGAAAATTAAATACTCAATTAATAAAATAATTACTACCAAAAGAATATTTTATTAATTCTATACAAAAGATGGATTACACAGAACAGATGGCCAGAAATCATAGATTTATACACAACATACAGCATGAAACGATCATCAAAAAATGCTTTTTGTACACAATAACATCTTTCAAACGAAGTGAAATAGCCAATAAGTTCAATAAATATTATGCTAATAAGTAATAACTATAATTAATAATTATCTACAAGCTGTAAAAGGGAATAAAATAGTATATTGTTGAAATTAGGGGGTTATGGTTTATTACGTGTATTTATAATTTTAATTACTTTTACTACATTTAATTATATTTTAATTTCTATTAGATTAGTTGGTGGTGTGGTTGTTAGTTTTATCTGTGTACGTCAGACTATTAAGGAAAAACTGAAAGAAATATTAAATCTACTATCTACTTTATATAACAATATTTAATCAAGAACTGAATATTACTATTAATTTAATAACATAAGACCCAAAACATCTCCAAGTCCAGACAATACTCATGCTGATTTTCTTAAATATGTTGGCAAACAAGCAAACTCGCTACTTTTATCTTGTAATCTCATCTAAAATACAATATCTGTCTGGAGAAAATCTATCATAACATCAATTTTGAAAAGCAATTATTCAACTAATATCTTTTCGAGTTATCGACAGATACCACTTACTAGTATGATAGCCAAAATTATGGAAGAGATGATTTCATAGATTGAATTGGTTCCTGGAATCTAGTAACTAACTTTCATTTTATTGGGTTGACTTTAGAGAATTGCATTCAACAAATGGACAGATTTTAAATTTTAGTCAAGATATTAAAGATATTTTAAACAGAAAACAAAACAACTTAACAATTTTAATTTATTTTCAAGGATCATATGGCTCTGTAGATATAAATCACTTAAGAAATTGCAAACTTAGGGTGTCCATGATAAAGTGTTACACTGGGTCAGTGACTTGATTATTTGATTCATTGTCACAAATATGTAAATAGAGACAGATTCATCTGGGCTTCCCACATTGTTGTTTTCAGGAATACATTTTCCAATATTAATGTCGATGGTCTAACTAAAGAAATAGATCTTATGATAATCTCATCATTTGCAGATAATATGGTTGTCTAGAACAAAAAATCACAGTCCACAAATATTAATAAACTGAGCCAAAATCCCAACAGACTTTTTGACTCTACTTGGAGAACTCAAACTTGCTCAATTAAGGGAAACTTTACTAATAAAACACAATCCCAAGTTATTTCAAAATGAATAGTATATAAGTTAACTTTAACGGATGATGTTAAGAAATGTGATACTTCTCCAGACATTTTAAAAATCATTAGAAACGATAAATGATCTGGTCAGTGAGTGACTACATACAGTATTTTTTATAGATGGATCCTGTTTACCAAGCCATAGATGTAGTGGTGTTGTAGTACAATACCAGTATATTCCCTTTTACAGGGAATTATATTCAAACACTTGTTTGCCCCATTTTAACCGTGACAACGCTTTTTAGCTTTTTAAACATTCTGGTTATTGTATTGTGTTTGTGTTTAGTGAAAGATTTTAGATAAGGGCGCAAATAGCCATAGTAGCTGACGCGCCCTTTTTAAACGCCACTAACTAACTAACTAACTAACTAACTTCAAACACTGACTAATTTTGATAGTGAAAATTTAGATACACTTTTAAGCTTACAAAATCTCCAGTATCGACTTCATAAATCTGAGAAGGCTGTCATACTATCAGATTCAAAATCAGATGTTCTTGCTGCAGTAATGGACGTAACAGCATGAAATCTCAATATTTTACAGTGTTTTAATATTTTAAGCAAAATGGTCGAATTACATCGACGACTGGTACTTCCGTGGATCCATGAACTTTATGGAGTGGGAGGTAATGAGGTAGCTGAAAGGTAGCAAAATTACTGTAAGGTTATCTATACCTGCATCTTACCACACTGTTAAAAGAATAACAAGATCAGAACATGACAATGTGGTAACAAAAATCGGAATGATTCTAAAGCAAATGAAAAAATTGCAATAGGCCATCCGGCGTCTGCTCCACGATGGAGGAAAATCCTCAGAAGAAACCAACTAATCAGACCAAATGGGGGATCCAAACTACCCTCGAGTGCAGCTCTGAATTTGCAGGCCAACGAGTCTACTGACTAAGCTACATTGGTGGCTCCACTAAAAATATGAAGTACATGGCACTCAGATTATTAAATTGACAAACCTAAACAATTATTCATCAGTTAAGCTATAAAATATAATACATAGCAAGCAAGTTAATTCAATTTAAAAGTATAAACAATTCAATCAGTTGAAATATACAGAAACTGATAATAAATATCATGCAAATTACTTCACATTACAAGCATAAACAATTCATCACTTGTGGTATACAGCCTACTATTTAATTTACAGCACATACAATTCATCAGTTAAGCTATAGACCTACAGTCTACTATTCAATTTACAGCATATATAATTCATCAATTAAGCGAAACAAAAATATAGTACAATACATAGTAAAAATAATACACCTAATTTAATAACTGAACTTCTATGAAAATCTACAGTGGCAGTACTCATATTATCACAGGCCATGATTGTCTCAAATATTTACAAAGAACTGATATTTCAGAATCTCCCCATGCCATTTCTGAAATCTCAATGAAGATATGGATCATTGTCTTGACTGTTTAACTTTACACAGCTTTCAATCATCTGGTTAAATATTGGAGTGCAAGATAACAAATGACATCAACTGCTGAACACTTGGTATCAATCAACCAACAACTTCATTACATTAAAGGGGAAAAAAAACTGAAAGAATTAATTGTATATAGACACAACACATAAGACAAGGCAGCTTCAGAACAGTAATTGGCAAGGCTCTGTTGTTTTAGGATTCTTATGTAGATTCAATTTCACCTGAAAGAAAAAAGTAGCATCTATAAGTAGTAGTAGTAGTAGTAGTAAAGATAATAATAATAATAATAATAATAATAATAATAATAATAATAATAATAATAATAATAATGACTGTAAAGTATGGAAATTAATATTGCAATGTAATATCAAAAGGTGATTTCACACCATCAACTCTTATCATTTAGTACAACTCTTATCATTTAGTACAACAAATCTATTATATTCAGTTGCAATCACCAGTAGCTGTTCTTTCCTCCATTTTGTTGTTGGCTGATTTTTCACAAGTCTGCTATGATATGCAGCACTATCCATGACAATAACGCATTGCCCTAATGTTCTCAGGTCAACAACTGTGTTTGCACCCACTTCTCAACTACAGGGCTATTCATAGCACTATGGTAGTCCTGACTTTTCTTTCAATTGCATGAAAAAATTAAATCAGCACCTGCAATAAAAATTATACCTGGGCATATAATTACGTCACATGAATTCACAGCATTTAAATAAAGAAAATAAAACATAACATAACATAACATGACATGACATGAGATCCTCTTTGGTGAAAGGCTTTCCCACGTTTTTATTTAGTCACCAATTTTTATATTTTTGTACCCTGATTTAAAAAATTACTCTTGCCAAATTTACGTAAAATATAAATCAATATAACTTACCGAGTATAAATCCACCTTTCGTTCCGGCATCTAATCTGCCACCCTCATTTGTTGGTCTATGAATAACACCATTCATGTCACTGGAAACTTCACCTGGTTTATTTCATGAATAAGTGGGTGATCATACTTAAAAAAACAGAGAGAGAAAAGCAATTCACATTGACACTCTAAGAGACACAAAAATTTTAAAGACAGGAAAACCGTTCAAGAATTTTATAACTAACCTCTAGTTATAATATGAAACTATTAATTGCAAAACATGTTGTTCCCACCTGAATTCATTACTAGTAGCCTATATTAATTGCAATTTCATATTCCACATGAGTGTTAATCTATTTGTTAGTAAAAAATTCAATCACTCAATGTCTCACAATACATTGAAATTTACCATTCATAAAAATCCAAGTCTCATCCAAGAATACTACGGGTTTAGGGTTCTCACGCTCCACATTTCTTATATATTCTCTTAAAAACGAATAACATCACTTTCTCATACATGTGTATAAGGATCCCCTTTGCTCCATAGAAATTTCATCTCTTTCAAAATTTTTTTCACCGATGATAAGGATACTCTAAATAAATATGTTTCATAATCATCATTCATATGTTCCAGAACTTTTGCTGCTGTTAGTACTTCCCCTGTAACAGTAAATGAAAATTATGCCATATTTTTATACATAGGCCTATGACTAATATCAGAATTACATTGCATAAATCAACACAATAATTCCTGTAACTTCCCTACCTTTATGTAACTTGTCATAAATAAATCTCGCAATTGCATCTTCCGTAAAATCATCAGCATCAGTCACTGGATGTTTACGTAGTCTATGTTTTCCTAGTGTCACGAGTGGGGTCCCCTTGTGTGAATTGATCACTTTCGTGGCTGTAGTTAAGCCAAGCTGTAATAACAAACAATAACATAATACTTCTAAAAATTGTTATATCATAAAATTCATGCATAATACCAACATTTACAGCTATATGAATAGAAAATGATCAACATGTTAGGTTGGGTCTACGATAGGTTTAAGTAGGCTAATATTTAGGTAATTCTCCAGAAAAGCTACACCAAAGAAGGCATAATTTTATTTTGTTTAATTGATTTCTGTGATATTTACATAGTGATGAACACGTGGTTTTAGTGCACAGCCACAAATACTTTCAGCACAAAAATCCTTTGACACTTACCTGTATATTCTAATGCATTGTTGTAGTCCCTCCCTCAAACTTGTTACTAATTACCAATATAACATGCGAGAGGTCCAGGACGAAGAGAAATGGTTAGTTTCCCAGTAGTGCGTCCTCATCCTCTCGAGTGTTATATCTTAACAAGTACTTTGGGTGGGGTAGCTTTTCTGAAGAAACACCATATTTAATATTACTTAGACCAGTCATGAATAAATTATTCAGCCAGAGTCAACGTTCCTATGCTTTATAGAGTATGTTATATAGTTATTATATAAAACTGAATTATTTTTAAGCACCATAACAGGCCAACATTCATGTAATATTTGCTGCAATATCAAGTTAATAATTACAATATGACTTGTATTTTCTTCGGCCGATGTGGCATGTAAATTGTGATCTGAACGGTTAATTTAATACCAAAAGAGAAAACTGGAAATTTACTTTCGTGCTGTTTGATTACTTGTTCGTCTAATTTGTAAATGTATTTAAGCTATCACCTACTGCAGTATTACAGAATCTTAAATGTATTTAGTTTGGCAATATGAAAATCACTGACTTGATTAAACATTAGGCCTAACCTAAAAATTTGTTTTGTTTGACCACAATCATGAAATTATTAGTGCAAACTCCTAAAACTGAATACCACTTTGAAATGTATGCTTAAGAATACTTACTCCTAATAATTGTCCTATTCTGGTTGTAATTGCTGTCTCCGTTAGCATAATTCCTTCTTCATTACCTTCTTTCTTCAACTCATTATACACGTGAACTACAGATTTCTGAAGCGTACTCTGAATGCCACACATTTTCTTCCTTGGAGGAGTCACTGCAACACTATTTCATTTTTTTGACATAGTAATAAAAATCTAAACACGAAAGAAATTCATTAAAATTTGAAATAATATTTCTATCCATTACCCACGTGCATTATCACGCCCAAGTATATTATATTCATTCGTACTTATCTGACTATTCTTGAATTATAACCACAACGCAACACATAACATAACTATAATGTATTAATATTAATACTAATATTAATTAATTATTAATAAGTTCGAATTTCACTATCTTCCAGTAACCGGCTGAGAAATCTAGTACAATTTTAATTTCATGGAACTCCAGTACCGGCAAATATTGTCGATATTTGCCTCAGCTGCCAACATACCGGTTACAAAATCACTACCATTTATAGTATTTGTCAGTATCGAAATTCGAAACGAAGTTGGCAAAAGAAAATTCAACCTTCAAACTAGAAAATCACCATAATCCACTAGCATTTGTAGTAATGGGGGAAAAATGGTTAGGTTTCACCCTTAGGGTATCAAGTTACCTGGTCTTCCCTATACTGTATCTCCTTTTTATATTGATTGTATTATTTTATTTCTATTTCTCTTGTTTGTAATTATATTCTTTATTCTGTATATTTAAATTTAAATTTAAATATTTATGATGATACAATTTGAATTTATTACGATTTTTATGTATGAAGATTAATAAGGCAATATAATAAATCTGTTTTTTCATCTCGCCAAATACCATCTCATCGACGCTAAATAACTTCGTAGTTGATACAGCGTCGTTAAATAACCAACTAAAAATAATTTTAAAAGAGATGATAATGAAGATGATGAAGAGGAAGATTACAAATACAAGATGCATAAAATGAAAAAAATAATATTGAAGATGAAGATGAAGAAGACGAAGGAGATGAAAATATGATTTCCTGTGGTTCCTGTTTCATTTCCTGTAAGGTTCTCGACGGATACGACATAAACGCTGAAGAGCGCTGTCCGTTGAATCCCACGGCAGGCAGGTTTCTCTATATGGCTAAACGATAAGTAACAAATTGAATCTGGAACTGCGATCTGAACAAGGAGGCCGTGTTTACCGCCGATACGCAGTCCAGCAGAGATCAGATCTGGACGACGATGTTGAGCTTCTCTTTGCGACCCGGCCGTGTAGTGCTCAAGTCCGACTAGTTTACATTACAACACACTCGGCTTCATCACTTATTAGTACAGTCTCGTACGAAAACTACAGCCTTCTTATCAGTGAACTCGTACAGGGCATAGATTTGCTCATATATTGGCCTATACAGTATTGTTCTTTGTTAGACATGTTTTCCTTCAAGTTTTGCTGTTCTTCTCGGTCTGGATGGAATTTGTGACGGTTTCCTCGTCCACCGCTGTGGAGTAACAGTTAGTATGCCTCGCCTGAAACAAGCATGTCCGGGTTCAAATCCTGATTGCGACAAGTTACCAGGTTGAGGTTTCTCCGAGGTTTTCCCTGAAGCAATTGAAGCAGAATTGTTGAGTAACATTCGGGGTTGGACCTCGGACTCATTTCGTCATCATAATTACACTTCCCTCTTTCATCATCATCATCATCATCATCTCCATCATCTCAGTTTCTTTTCCATATTTCAAGATCTCTCCGATGTAGAGCTGACTGAGAGCCGCCACTGAACTTGGATCCCGTGGTACTCTTACTTATTGCTTTTAGAGAACCCAGAGATTCATTGCCGCGCTCACATAAGCCCGCCATCGGTTCCTATCCTGATAAAGATAATCCATTCTCTACCATCATATCCCATATTTCTGGTGTTGTGGAAGAGAAGACCTGATGGCCTTAACTACACCGGAATGAATAAATAAATAAATAAATAAATAAATCTCACCTCTCTCAAATCTTTTTTAATATTATCCTCCCATCTACGTCTCGGCCTCTCCACAGATCTTTCCCTCCGGCCTCCCAACTAACACTATACAGGGTGTTTCCGAATTGGTGTTACAAACTTTCAGGGATGATGGCGAAGGGCACATGTATCAATTTAAGATAAGGAACCCTGGTCCGGAAATGACTGAGTCGAAAGTTATAAGCAAAAATAATTGTGTGGAAATGGAATTGTGATTTGGCACCACGTTCCCTCCTTCCCTTAACCTTTGGAACAGTCGTGGAAAAATGGTATGGGCCGGATGTCTCCTACGTGGGTACTTGCCCAGTTACAATCTGTGAGCTTGTCTACTGTTCCCATTGGCTCATCCGTATTCGAAATCAGGTCTGCTTATTCCGCTCTCGTGTACTCCTCCATTTCACTAGGACTGATCGACTGGACACTGCAACTTGTACAGTCCAAATTTCACAACTTTACAGAACAACCGGTACACATTGAAAGATCCTCTTTCAGCTTTCCCAATGACGGGACTGCCTCATTGGACAAAGCATAATAAACATATTGAGTGAAAACAAAAACAGACCACAAAAGAGAAAGGACGGGAACGAACTAAAGAGAAAATTAAGTACAGGAAAGATAATAGCAAGCATAAAGCAAGCCTAAACACAGTAAACAAACAAATTAGACATTAGAGCAAAATTCTCCCTTTTTAGGAAACAAAGTACAGGTGGTATTTTAAAATGGCAAGTGATCTTCTGATAGCGGCAAGGGAAACATCACGAATGAAGTCGTTGTTCAGCTGGAACTTCTTGCAGAAACTGACAAAGAGGCGAGGTAGCACGAAGATTGAAATGCTCGCTCCCTGAGCTCTTGTCTCAATTTTTTCACTTGAAGCGAATCAGAAGAGATGTTTTGAAGTCCAAGTTTATTTAAACAAACCTCAATTTCATTAGACAAGTTGCGACAAGCATTTACAGGGATATTTTGGGATCGTTGTAAGCTCTGACATGCATTGATATGCTGCAAAAAAGCTTCCCAGCTAGATTTAAATAGTCCCAATCCCTTGTATTTTCTGTCAGCATAAAGCATGTTATCTGGTGTGTCGGTGGGAAGCTGGAGTATTTCCTTCAATGTGGTTTTAATGAGAACATCGGCATCAGAAAGAAATTTGGCTGGTATTTTATTCAGTGGTGTTGTCTGAAACTGATAAATCAAAGTAGGGCAGATGTAGCTGCATAACACAGAATATTTCTGATGATGTTGTAATAGAGAAGTTGATGCAAGGATATCTAGTTTATTTTTAACTTTTCCATACACTTTACTGTTTTATAAATTCTAACTTTCAGATTTTTTGAGAGCAGACTAAATGACAAAAGCTTTTCAACCGAATAATAACAGGCATTTCGCATATTTATTCTGCGTTTAATTTCCTCTCGAGTGTAATTTATATTTGTTACTGTTGCTCCAAGATATTTAAATTTTCCATTTTTTCTAAGAAAAATTTCCAATATTTATATTTACATTTCGTACGGATCCCGTGGTATGTGGGCATTAACTTTAGATCGCCAGAGCTAGGAAATCTGTGAATTGGACTCGTGTTTTGTGGCTGCTCTCGGACATGGGTTTTAATCCTGTTTCAGCTGATTATCTCGTCCGATAATTCAATTAATATGTCTGTGAAAAAATGCCAGAAATTATGTGAATAGAAAAGAGTATGTGTTTCGTGAAACAGACAAATGATGGGATGCGTGTTAGCCAGTTTTATCTTTGCTTTATTTAGTCTACATATTCTACAAGTATGTTCTTTACATGTCATAGTAGACTGTACTGGTACTTGTCTGTATAACTTTACCTAGAATGTACATTGTTAAGGTTGCCGCATACTATTTTAAACTGCATAATAGGCCTACTGCAAGTCGAATCGAATCAACAGCATTAGTACAAGACTTGTATGTGTGTTTTACCTTAGAGTAACACACTGTGGGAAGGTTGGAGAAACATCAAAAGAAGTTTATTCCTACCGCGGGAATATTACGATAACTTCAGATAAAGCGATTCCCAGACTCCTTTGAGTGAATAACTCAGTTCATTTAAATTTGAAATTAAATCTATTTAGAGTTATTCCCCGAGGTTTAAGTCATTGCGTAACTGACAACAAATCCAGTGGACCCAGGTTCGGTTCTAAGCAGGGAAAGAAATTATTTATTGTCTTGGGTCCGTTTTGTGTTGTCTAAATTGTGATCTTATGCCATACCAACCACATGAAGAAACCTGCTATTTGTGAATGGCTGAATTTGAAAGTTAGAATTTATAAAAAAAATTATATCACAGGTTGTTCTGTAGCCTATGGTTGTGAAACTTGGACTCTCACTTTGAGAGAGGATCAGAGATTAAGGTACTTAGGAAAATATTTGGAGCTAAGAGGGATGAAGTTACAGGAGAATGGAGAAAGTTACACAACACAGAACTGCACGCATTGTATTCTTCACCTGACATAATTAGGAACATTAAATCCAGACGTTTGAGATGGGCAGGGTATGTAGCACGTATGGGCGAATCCAGAAATGCATATAGAGTATTAGTTGGGATGCCGGAGGGAAAAATACCTTTGGGGAGGCCGAGACGTAGATGGGAGGATAATTTTAAAATAGATTTGAGGGAGGAAGGGTATGATTGTAGAGTCTGGATTAATCTTGCACAGGATAGGCACCGATGGCGGGCTTATGTGAATGCGGCAATGAACCTCCGGGTTCCTTAAAAGCCAGCAAGTAGGCCTAAGTAAATGTTTTAAATGATATTTAATTGACTTCAAGAAGGAAACCAAATTTCATTATTTATGTTGTATTATTTGGAGAACGTTTTAAAGGTTATTTGAACGTGAATCTTATTTTTAAAGGAAAGATTTTTTTTTTTATTCTTACTTCTCTACAAAAAATTAATAACGCGTTAGTTTAAACTATTTTTCAATTTAGCACGTAGTTTCACAGGTATTTGAAAAGTAAAAAGTGATAAAAGAAATTAATACATTTTATAAGCATATAATACTATAAAAACGAAAATGTGACATTCAATTATATTATTTTAAGAATTGTTCAAAGTAATGCCCTTTTACCTCAATGCACTTTCAGTTCTTTGAAGAAAAGATTGAAGTGTACGTAAGATTACTTCTCTCACGATATTCACACAAACATTTCGTGTGCGCATACATGTTTTCTGGATCTGTTTCGTCTATCGATCAAATTGCTCGTTAAAATAATGTAATTGAATGTTACCTTTTCTGTTTTGTAATACAATGTTAGATGATTATGACATGTATGAATTACTTTTATCAATTCTTATTTTTCAAATATCTCTGAAAGTACGCGCCAAATTGAAAAAAATGGTTTATACCAACACTGTTTATTTCTGTATGAAGAATAAGAATAAAAATAAAGTCACTTCCACTTAAAAAATTAAATTGACTTCGATATTATCTTGAAAATGTGTTCCAAATACAATATAAATGCAGTTTGCTTTCCCCCTTAAAATCAAACAACTTTTATTCCAAATATTTCTGTCTAGAACGTTACATTTTTTTTTTTTTTTTTTTTTTGGATTTTTCGCATTATCAATTTAAATGGTCCAACCGGTATATTGTGAGTGTGCGTGTGTCTGTGTGTCTGTGTTTATCTGTGTCCGCTCGCGCGCGTGTATGTCTGTCTTTGTATGTTTCTGTTCGTGCGTGCGGGCGTATGGTAAAATGCTGACTTCTTTACGAATAAAGAAAAACTTATTTTTCGGTCGACAAGACTGTCAAGTAGCCTAAATTAAACATTTATTTATTTTATTGTGTTATTTTACGACGCTGTATCAACATCTTAGGTTATTTAACGTCTGAATGAAATGAAGGTGATAATGCCGGTGAAATGAGTCCGGGGTCCAGCACCGAAAGTTACCCAGCATTTGCTCGTATTGGGTTGAGGGAAACCCCCGGAATAAATCTCAACCAGGTAACTTACCCCTACCGGGATTCGAACCCGTGCCACCCGGTTTCGCGGTCAGACACACTAACCGTTACTCTACAGGTGTGGACTTAAACATTCAAATCATCTACAGAGTGTTTCCAAGGTGGTGTTACAAACTTTGAGGGATGATTCATTTAAGAGTTCCTTATTCTTCGTAGAGAGAAGCTGATACAATGAATCTTCTCTCTTTTCTATACACATAGGCCTGCATTGGAATAATATATCTGAGGCAGTTTTTACAAAAATAATAATTTATAAATGGTAAAAATTATAATTTTCTACATTCTGACACCTGAAGAATCCAAACATGTAAAAACTCAATATATGGTGCCATTAAAAAAAAAACAAGACTCTTATAAATTAAAAAAAAATAGTCTTTAAAAACATGTTCGAAGGGCGCAAGTATCAATTGGAGATAAGGAACCCTGGTCCGGAAACGACCGAGTCGAAAGTTATAAGCAAAAATAATTCTGTGGAAATGAAATAATTTTATTCCTCTGTACACCTTATTTATGTGTATTTATCTGTACATCTTACACGTACTGTATTCATCTGACGTTGTTTACATTGTCTACTTACAGTATTCCATTCAATGCGCTGTCTGAGGGGTGGGGACAGGAAACTACACTAAAGCAATGTAGATAGCGTAATGTGTAACGGACATGGTCGGTTCTGATATGCACGTCTGTAAACAGCAGTGTATGTGTACAAGTTGCAGTGTCCAGTCGATCAGTCCTAGTGAAATGGAGGAGTAGCCTACACGAGAGCGGAATAAGCAGACCTGATTTTCGAATACGGATGAGCCAATGGGAATAGTAGACAAGCTCGAAGATTGTATCGGGACAAGTACCCACGTAGGAGACATCCGGCCCATATCATCTTTCCACGACTGTTCCAAAAGTTAAGGGAAGGAGGGCACGTGGTGCCAAATTACAATTCCATTTCCACACAACTATTTTTGCTTATAACTTTCGACTCAATCATTTCCGGACCATGGTTCCTTATCTCAAATTGATACATGTGCCCTTCGCCATCATCCCTGAAAGTTTGTAACACCACTTCCGAAACACACTGTATAAGAATAATTACTACATTTGATGGCGGATTTGAGGGTGTTGGAGTGATAGGTTCTGTTTATTTTTGTATGTTTCTGTGTGTGTCTGTATGTAACAAAATCCTGACCTCTGTACCAAAAAAGAAAAAGTTGTTTCGCGGTTGACAAGACTGTCGAGTAGTTTAAGCATTCAAATCATCTATAATAATAATAATCACTACTTTTGATGGCGCATTGGAGGGTGTTGGAGTGATAGGCTATTGGCCCTGTAATGTCTCGATTGGAGATTCCCATCGTGTTGACGTCATATATTTGAGAACACCCGCGCTTAAATGTGACCCAGATCGGCTGCAGCACATGTTGGCCGATATAGGACGCCGCGCCGCTCTGAAGGATGGGCGGTACGTGCAGCTACACCAGGCACGGGGGATCAGCGGATTAATACGCCGACCGCTCTTGCTGCAACAAAAGAAAATCTCTGCGCGCAGTTTACTTGATTGCCAGATACTCTCTCATATAAATACTGTACTTTGACCACTGCCGTGCTACGAGTGTCTGTTTTTCATTACTTAGAATGTGGCAAGAGTGTATCGACAGTAATCTCACTAGAGTTTTTGATTTATCTAGAGAAAATCAAAACTCGAGTGGGATTTAATTGACTATTACACGATTAGAAGAAAGTATATAAAGATTAGAAGTAACGAAGTACTCCAATACAATAAAATATTAATTGACTTACGAAAATACAACTGTCTTCAAATGTATTATTGTACAGGGACATTATTTTATTTTTACTTCAATTTTTATTGTACCTGAGCTTTTTAATGTACTTCACTCCCACCCCTTCTACTAATGACGTTCAACCGTCCTTCACACAGATACAAGACCACATATACAGTCATAGTAGCCTTACGGTCATAGTAAACAGCACGTTCCAAAAATATGTTCGCGTTTTCCAGTGACGAGCGAGCTTTCTATATTGAATCATTTTCGCATAGGTACTGTCGTCCATTTGCCTACGTCGTATCCCGGTTTCCCCCACCAGCTTTTATTCGCCAGCTAGTGGCTGGGCTGTCTTAGCTCTTTTCTGAGAACATTAATTTCTGTTAGGAATTGGACGTCTGCATAATATTATACAACTGTTTAAAATAACTTAAATAAAAGGGCCTCGTTAAGTAATTAACTGTCACGTCATTTCCTCCCTTTCTACGACCCTACGACATAACCACTGGGACGGACAGTATATGGTATGTCTGAGTAATTTTATTTTTCGGATCGGGCAGAAGTGAAGATTGAATTTACAGTACGTAAGATACTCTTTTATAGAGTAGGTACAGAATTATTTCAACATGAGTTACTAGTACGAAGAACGAAACTGGTAATTGGGATTAGGTACAATAGTCTATAGTGCGATAATATACACATTAGAACTGAAGCCTGTATCGAAATGAATGGCCACCATTTTCAAAAATGTGTTTAAATATCCATATTATGATTATTTTTCAATTTAACTTCATTCTCTATATTGTACGCTAATGTGCTGTAGACAGTATAATATACACTGCATAATGAATACGTCCACATGGACAGCTCAGTTCGTGAGTAAAAACACTCATTGTTAATACTGTACTGTATTTTGATTAAACAAAAACCTAATGAAAATGATCAAACTCAAAAGCGCAATATTTCTTAGTTTACGTAAATGGATGAACTACTTTTCTTCCCTCCTATACCTAGTAAAGTGATTTGTTTATATATTACGCCAGTATCATCGAACTCCAGTCGAGGAAGGGGGTAACAAACGGCGTTGATCCAGAGGTATAGGCAAGTTAATATTAAAAATGTTAGTAAAAATAAAATGATGTCCCTGTACCATCTCAACATTACAAATATTACGCTTGATAGCAGTAGTGTGTTATGATTAGCTGTTTTTTTTTTGTTGTCAGTTGTGCCAACTATGGAATCTTCATTGAACTCTGTGGGCGGTTACTCGTCAAGAAGGCTTTGTTGATTGAGTTTTATTTTTATTAAAACAGTTGCATTCCACTTCAATTATCCGAATCACAGTAATGAACGCCACTTGACAGATGATTTTCATTAAATCTTAATATTAAACAATCTCTGATACGTGACTATCTACAATATCATATGGCAGAAGCTATAACATAACCTAAATAATATAAACAATTGTTAGAAAAGTTTTAATTAGGGATGATGAAATAAACAAGAAAACTTTTAACTAAGGGCGATGAAATAAAAAATAAACATGAATAATTTTAAAAGGAACAATTATTGAAAGTACAATTTTTAAATTTGATTGTTTTAGTGGTTGGTGGTTCAGTTGATGTTATATTAGACGTGTGCGTAAAAGAAGTGGAACTCGTTGATGTACATGGTGTATTCCTCAACTTATTCAGGATTTCCGAATGGTGCTCTTCATTTATTTGTAGGTTTCAGGGAAGATGCATAGCTATGACCAGTGATCTTTATTAATTCTTGTTCTTTAATGCCAATAGAAAACCTATATTACGTTTTGTGATTAAATGCAGAGTTAAGGCTGGTTCACAATAAACCTGGAACGGAAACGGCAACAAGAACGAGAACGGAAATAATGTTAAAATAAATGTATTTAAATGTGAGCATTCACAATAGTTAATTGTGAATCCTCACATTTGAATACATTTATTTTAACATTTTTTTTCCGTTCTGGTTCTCGTTGTCGTTCCTGTTCCCGGTTTATTGTGAACCAGCCCTTAATTAGAAAATTAAGGTGGAAGTTTCAGCAGTCAGGCAACATCGTCGCTAACACAGTGCTTTTTCTTGTCGTAATACAGATGTAAGACATCAACGAACTCAGGTCTCTCTCCCTAGGTGAACCTCTCCCTCTCTGACTATAATGTTGCAATCTATTCGCATCGTTCAATGCCTTTAAATTAGTGGTTTTTAAATTAAATTTACACGAAAATTGTCCACGCTATGGAAATACGCCAGAGGATTAAATTGTTCTTTATTCGATTTTCTGTCGATATGGAAAAAGAACATGATCCAACTCGCAATAGGTATCGAATAAGAGGGTGATAGACATATGGAAAAAAAATGTCTGAGAAAACTATGAACTATTCACCAATATGGTATGACAGTTTTTTTCATACAAAATGAGCCATTCGCTCTGAAAATCTGCAGGGTTGTTTATATTATATTATATTATATTAATGGAGCTAAATGACAGCTGTGAGCAGTATGGAATGAAGTTAAATGCAAATAAGACGAAGACCACGGCCATAGGAAGAAAAATACAGAAGATAAACTGACGAATTCTAAGTGAGACAGTAGAACAAGTGAACAGCTACAAATATTTGAGGTGTACTATAAGCAGTAACATGAGCTGCTGCCAGGAAGTCAAAAGGAGGATAGCAATGGCCAAGGAAATTTTTAATAGAAAAAGGAGGATCTTCTGCGGACCTCTGAAAAAAGAAGTAAGGAAAAGATAGTGAAGTGCTTTATGTGGAGTGTGGAATTGTATGGGGCAAAAACATGGACATTACGACGAAGTGAAGAGAAGCATATGAAATGTGGATATGGAGAAGAATGAAACGTGTGAATTGGACAGACAGAATAAGAAATGAAGCTGTGTTGAAAAGAGTTAGTGAGGAAAGAATGATGCTGAAACTGATCAGAAAGAAGAAAAGGAATTGGTTGGGTCACTGGCTGAGAAGAAACTGCCTACTAAAGGATGCACTGGAAGGAATGGTGAATGGGAGAAGAATTCGGAGTAGAAAAAAATGTCAGATGATGGACGACATTAAGGTATATGGATCATATGAGGAGACAAAGAGGAGGGCAGAAAATAGGAAAGACTGGAGAAAGCTGGGTTTGCAGTAAAAGTCTTGCCCTTGGACAGAACACTAAATGAAATGAATGAATTGTATTATATTATATTATATTATATTATATCTTGCCGTGTCCCCGTCAAATTAGGTTGAAAATTAGCATACTATGTGAACTGTATGAAGCCCCGCTGGTGCTATGCAAAGCTTTCGATAGGCCTAGATGTAAATAATTACATCCTTATAATACCATAATTTGTTTCAAAAATAACACAAACTGCTTTGCTTCACATAAATCTCATCGTAAACGTCATTATGACACTGAAATCAGAATTGCATTGTATTCATATGGCACCGTCGTTCATAGCGGTACCCACATAACTTCTTCCAGAGTAATTTTACGCAAGTTTCAAGCTCTGTTCTTACGCTATTAAAGTATAAGTTAAATTAACACAAGATGCTGGTACTTGTCTCGGAACTAAATACCAGAGAAACTTCTGACTTGGAGTTTGTTGTGACTTATTTGTTAAGATTCTGTCCTCTTCAGCTCCTCTTTAAGACAATAATCTTGTGCAACAAAGTCCTGGTTAAGTGGGGAGAATAAACATCTCTCATATTTAAGCACTGTTACCTGTTGAGGAAGTTAATGTGCCCAGGGTTGCAACACTTCTCACATGAGATTTGTGTTTCAGCACGTACACATGCGGTTTACTGCTTATAGGTCACAGTCTTCTGTATAGTCCGTATATCACTGGAAAGGTGATGTTGGTGGAAAATCACAGCTTTTGCAGTTTTTATATTTTACGAGCCATATACATAAATAATACGGACGGAGCTACGTGTGAACATATAACAATGATTAGACCTTTACGGTCTTCCTAATAAAAACTCTATATACAGACGTTTAACTGTCTTATACTTATACAGTGAGTAGCTCGTTTATAAGTCGTGTGTAAATTCCTTGCTAATAATCACTACATACGTCGTGCATAACAGTATAACTGTTATCGGCTACGTCATAGTTTCGTCATTACTTCATTACAAAAGGTAACAGAATATCTGAAGTTCTCTATTGCATCCGGTAGAGCGCTGTAGTGTGCCGTGTTAAGAATCGATATTACAACTGACTCTGATCGATTACCACACTATATTTTGGTCAAAGAGTACAAGCTACTATTTTTTTTTTCATAAGTGTATATTATTTTTGGGAGTGTTTTTTGTAAGTACAGTAGAACTTGGTTATAGCGACCTCGTTTTGTGCGACACCTCGCCTATAACGTCAAATATTCTGTGGTCCCAACTAATTCCCCATAAGACATATTCTTTTCTATCTTGCTTAATACGACAAACGTATATGCGTCTACCTCGCATATAACGTCGTTTTCAACCTCAGTTTGGAATAAGATTTTCTAAGAACCAAAGTATTTTAAGAAATATTTTGTTGAAATCTGACCCTGACAAATTCTTTATAGTCTCCTTCTGTCATAGACCTCTGGAATGCAGGCGGATTCCCCACCCCATTGTAACCTGACCGAATTCACGCGGTATTAGATCAGTTTCGACAGGAAGTTTTCACCAAGTGCACGCATTTTAACGCAGTATGACCACTAAAAGAAGTGAGTGACGCTTTAGAAGTCATTAGAATTATGAACATGTTCTATGAAGCTAGGGAAGGGAGCAGTGAAATTGCAGCTGAAATTATGAACATAGAACGTAATTTAGTCCTAGAAAGTGTGTATTGGGCAAATAGAAGACAACAGAGTAAAATGACTGATTACTTCACTTCTAAGTAAAGTAGTTTGATGGCTACTGAACAAATTGTTTTAAAACAGAATACTGTATTCATAATTGTACGCCTACGTGTATTTTATTATGTTCATGATATGCTTAAAATCAATACATAAATCTAAAATAAGTCTAAGTTTGTTATTTTTCATTTTCCACCTTACTAGATTGATAATATGAATCTCGGTTACTAAGATACTCGTTTATAACAACATAAGTTTCAAGGTCCCTTGGATGTCGTTGTAACCAAGTTCTACTGTAATTTTATGAGGTTGTTATTGATATGCTGATAAATTATTTTACTATAGAAAATACTTCAATTTCTAAAACTGGCTTAAGAAAATAATGTGTTATTTTTTAATTTAAAAATAAAAAAAGCTACAGCAATATTATTCTAATTATTCTGTGCTCTTTGGTTTGTTCTTCTGTGGTTACAAGGCATCCATCATCATAAAATGACAGTCGATACGAACAGCTGTTAGAGGGACGGCCGTTTTCCTCTATATACAACTCTTAAACAAAGGATTTCGTTTATATAACTACTGCAAAGCAATTCCCATTGCATAGTTACAGAGTGTTTATACATCCATCGCTTCTGCATGGTTTATTAGTAGACTTCGTTGAATTGCCACACGCAGCATGCAATCAGGTTGCCGATGTTCGGTAGTATAGAAGAGGTGAGCGACTGCCCGGTCTCGTAGTATAAGCAGTTCATGTTAAGAGATGTGACCGGTCCAAATAGATAGAGCAGCTACAGCTAATGTATACCTATGTAAGCACTTGTTTCTGCATTACTGTGGTTGGAAAAATCAAAGCTTAACATTTGTTCAGTGCAGACAAGAATTCAATCAAACATACTACAATGAGAGTGTTGCTGTTCCAAATAATTGCCCCTGGAATACCCTTACCCCCGCAGCCAGTCTTGACCCGTTGGGGAATGTGGTTGGATGCTGTTAATTATTATGCAGAATATTACGGCAAAATAATGAGGTAATTGATGCATTGGATAGCACAGACAGTTCCGCTGTTGCAGCTTTAAAATCATTGCTTCTGAACAGCTATTGGAAGATATTCTGTTCATTGATTCTAATTTTAAAATCGTGTACAAGAGCATCATCCTGTTAGAATCGTCTAAACTATAACTCTCAGAAGCCCTTAATATAGTGTATAAAGTATCACAAACCGTTATCCAAAATAACAATTCACTAATTTCAGAAAAAGTTAATGTAAGTTGAGAAACATTATTGATAAAAATTCTGTCTATTCACAACTTCGTATTATAAATACTATCAGGTCACGAGAAGACGTCTGAAGTTGGTGTACTAAAAAGTAGTGACTTTCCGTTCTTCAAATATGCACCTATTACATCGTTTGATGTTGAACGTACATTTTCCCAATATAAAAACTGTTTGAGTGACCATCGGAGGAGGTTCACTTTGCAATTGCTCAAAATGTACGTAACTCTTCACTCCAATGTACATATTCAAGGATGATGTGAGTATATTGGATTAAATTTTAAGAGTTAATATATCTCACTACAAAATAATTGTGTATTTATATGTTTAGACGTTTCCTACTTCAATGATCACCCATTATATTTCTTGAATGCAGGATATAGGTTTTATTGTAACCGCAGTATACTGCTCAGTGTTTACATCACAGGCATACTCCATCCGTCGCACGTCCCCTTCTCATACAGTCTATACCGCGTGCGTAGTAAACCTTACGATTCTCGTGGCAATTCCACGAAGTCTATTTATTAGTAACGTTTTCTGTCTCAACTCTGCATAAGTCTCGTATAAAAACTATACACGGTTTATTAGTAAGACCGCTAGTGTAGCTATATACAGGACGAACTGTAGGTAATGTCATTAATGTCAGGAGATTATTTTTGTAGATACTTCAAACAAAAACGTTTAATAAAAATCTGCTCGTTTTTGCTTCCATTTCGAGATAAAAATTGTTTTATAAGAAATATTTCATACCTTGTTTTCGGAAAGCCATTGATTTCCTCATAATTCTCAATATGCTCAGTCAATTTAAGAGAGCAGTTTATTATGACTATTACACTCTTACTACGTCATACTACTTTTGACCAATAAAACGGTACGAAAGGACGTATTTCAACCAATCATAGCTGCTTATCGCATAATTTTATCGCGTCCCTAGCATTTGTTTAATTTTATCGCGTCCCTAGCATTTGTTTCTTTGTTTGCCAACATTTGAAACTGCGCTGGTCTGGACGTCAAAAAAAAAAAAAAAATAGAAAATTACAAACCACTTCAGTCGATGCACAGCAGTTTCAAATATGACTCGCATTGGCATTCAAGAACAAGAATTAATAAAAATCACTGATCATACCTATGCATCTTCTGAAATCCGATTTACAAATAAATGAAGAGCACCATTCGGAAATCCTGAATAAGTTGAATACACCACGTAGCCCCTAAATCAACGAGTTCCACTTCTATTACGCACACGTCCAATATAACAGCAATTGAACCACAAACCACATTCAAATTTGAAAATTGTACATTCAATAATTATTCCTTTTAAAATTATTCATTCGGAAATTCTGAATAAGTTGAATACACTATGTAGGCCTAAATGAACGAGTTCCACTTCTATTACGCACACGTCCAATATAACATCAATTGAACCACCAACCACATTCAAATTTGAAAACTGTACATTCAATAATTATTCCTTTTAAAATTATTCATGTTTATTTTTTATGTCATCGTCGTTAATTAAAACTTTTCTAACACTTGTGTATATTAGTTAGGTTATGTTATAGCTTCTGCTCTGAGAGGATAAAAAGAACTTCTGCTATATGATATTATGGATAGTCACGTAACAGAGATTGTTTAATATTAAGATTTATTGAATAGTTATCATTACAGTGTCTGTATAAAGACACTACGTTTAATATTAAGATTTATTGAATAGTAATTACAGTGTCTGTATAAAGACACTACTGCCATCTAGCATGCATCTAGCGTAATATTTGTAATGTTGAGATGATACAATAATACATTTGAAGACAGTTGTATTTTCGTAAGTCAATTAATATTTTATTGTATTGGAGTACTTTGTTACTTATAATCTTTATATACTTTCTTCTAATCGTGTAATAGTCAATTAAATCCCACTCGAGTTTTGATTTTCTCTAGATAAATCAAAACCTCTAGTGAGATTATTGTTGATAATATATTATTAAAAGCATTTTATTTTTGTTCTCTAACGTGCAGAAATTTGATCCCAACAAATGTAACATTGTGAAATTCCTTTGCAGAACGGAAAGTTATATTTGTTCGTATCAAATTTTTGCACATTTAAAGGACAAAACTTTGGCGGGCTTATGTGAGGGCGGCAATGAACCTCCTGGTTCCTTAAAAGCCATAACAATTATTATTATTATTATTATTATTATTATTATTATTATTATTATTATTATTATTATTATTATTACTTATCCCTTACCAAATACTCATCCTCCGTATTTCGTCTCTGATATGTTTGTAGGTCTGATGTTACATCAACTCTGTCTTGTGAAGAATTATATAAGATTTTTAATTCAGTATTTTGCCGCCAGGGTTGGGCGCTTATAGTCTGTTTTAAATGGCACTTCGTGTAAACAGTAATTCCATTCTCTAAACCAGCCGTGGCGAAAATGAGATCGTGCGCCGAGCCACTGTGTAACCTGCAACATGCATACCACATATGGAGGGAGGCGGACATCTGAAGGGGAAGTGAAGCAACTTAGTGACGAATTTTCATTTTCCTTACGTCAAGCACTTAAATATAACTTTGTACAGTACAAGGCTACAAACTAATGTTTAGTACGTGTAACGAAGAAAGAAATGAACAAGAAAACATAGGACACATTATCACAACCTAAAATTAACTGTCTTCAGAATGTCTCTGCGACAGAGTTTCAAAATCAGGAATTATGTCACTTACTGCCAGTCGTAGTTGATCACGAAGGTATTTGTCTGTCAGTCGTGATCTAAATTTGGTTTCTACTGTTTTCATTGTTGAAAATAATTTTTCACAAACGTAAGTTATAGCTAACATGGCTTCAACAGGGCAAGCGAAAGAACGTAGCTTCGGATATTTATTTTTTGTCAAAGATTTGAAAAGTTCAATATTTGTCATGACCTTACATCTAGCTTTCATTTAACATCACATTGTAAATCTGTGAGTTTAAATTGAAGATCTAACCGCATTAGTCGTACTAATAATTATACAACCTTTTAATGTTTCATCAGTAACATGTAGTATAATGCCGTTTTATGTTATACAACCGTTTTCCTCGTAATACTTGTGAACAAATCATACATTTAATATTTTCATCATATTGCCAGCAAAAAATGCGTCCTCCCATCCTACTTTGAAACTTTCGTTTTTGTAGAGGTACATGGTTTCGAGAGAGACATTGCAACGATACGCCACTCGCAGGTCAGAGATAAATGCAAATGAAACGGAATTTGACTCCAGTGAGTGAGAGGGTGGAGTTGTGGGCGGTAGGAAGCAAGAGAAATGCATAGTTATCATTGCGAGCCACACTGTGCTCGCGAGTCACATTTTCGCCACGGCTGCTCTAAAAGATAAGTGATCTGAATATTTTCTTCATATCTGAAGGTTATTTTTGGATTGTTTAATTTAAGAAGGAATATATTAAATACATGTACAAGGCCTAGTCGTAGTTCTTACCAAACGGGACTGGCGTTCAGTTCTGAGCAGATAACATTGAAAACTCGAGTGGTCGAATTTAGTAGTATTGTATTCTGTCGATAAAATGTAACTATTCTTTTAAGTGTGGGAATGAAATGCCAATACAAACTGAGATAACCAGATGCTTTTCTGTCTTCGCATCCTACGCTAATAAGAGTTGTCTTTCAAGCCACCATAAAAACAAGAATATTGACTGTAATAAATGACGCAATTAAGTTTAAGTATAATAATGGTAATGCGGAAAGATTTTAAGTTGTCCTTCCAAATTGTGTGTTAGTATTTTCGTGCCACTCTTCCTTGCCTCATGATAATTTTAATAGCAAGTGTAATAATGTGCCAGATAATGATTTATCACTAGCATACATTTTTGGAAGCAGTTCTTTTCGTGTTTTTGTTTTCTATCATTCTATCTTGACAATACTGGTAATTGTATTGTAATTGGTTTAGATCTGTGTGTGTGTGTGTGTGTGTGACACAACTCGATTTCAGAACACACACACTCTTTGACTCTACATTACACCACACGAACACACCCTCACAGGAAACACACAACTCAATTTCAGAACACACACACTCTTTGACTCTACATTACACCACACGAACACACCCTCACAGGAAACAAAACAAGAGGCGCCAAGACCAACAACGACCAGTTCTGAGGATGGCCCATAAAAGGTCGAAACATATACACCAGGTACGATAGAATTTAACACAAGAAAGTCATATAATATATATTCCGAAATCATTGAGTTCAAACTGATAGGTAAACTCTTCAGGAGTTCCATTCTCTATATCACACATCATTCTAGGTTATGTTTCTGATCCTTACCAACAGGTTAGTACAAAATGTTACACTGGGTTATGGATGCAGCAAAATCACTATTACATTAATAATATAAAACATGAAACATAGTTTTGTGTAAAAATGGTGCGTGATGTGCCATTTTTATGTCATTTCTTGCTTCACCGCACAAAATTACATAAATGAGAGCTAAAAATTTTAAAACGTTTTTTCATTGCAAACCTGTGCAATGTTATTGTCACATTAACAGTTTTACTATTTTAGGTATAAGACTTGGTTCGCCAAATACCTTTGCGTGATTACCCGTTTCACTGACGCTAAATAAACAAGCATTTTGTACAGCATGTTTAACAACCGATCAAAAATGTTAATTACATCGTTCAATAGTAGATTAGAAAATACATTAAGGAAATAATAAAACAACGACATACAGACACCAAGAATAAACTCCTTTAAGTGAAATTTTTTATACAAAAATGTGAGGCGTTCATAAAGAACTAATTTAATTACACTTATAATGCCAATATCGTTTTAGGCGAAATAGATCGACTATTGATCAGATTTTTTGTATTCGACAGATATTGGAGAAAAAAATGGGACTATAAGAGTGCAGTACATCACTTATTCATAGATTTCAAAAAGGCGTATGACTCGGTTAAGAGAGAAGTTTTATATAATATTCTTATTGAATTTGGTATTCCCAAGAAACTAATTCGATTAATTAAAATGTGTCTCAGTGAAAATTACAGCAGAGTCCGTTTAGGCCAGTTTCTATCTGATGCTTTTCCAATTCACTGCGGGCTAAAGCAAGGAGATGCAGTATCACCTTTGCTTTTTAACTTCGCTCTAGAATATGTCATTAGGAAAGTTCAGGATAACAGACAGGGTTAGGAATTGTACGGGTTACATCAGCTTCTTGTCTATGCGGATGATGTGAATATGTTAAGAGAAAATCCACAAACGATTAGGGGAAAACACGGAAATTTTATGTGACGCAAATAAAGCGATAGGTTTGAAAGTAAATCCCGAAAAAATTAAGTATAGGATTATGTCTCGTGACCAGAATATTGTACGAAATGGAACTATAAAAATTGGAGATTTATCCTTCGAAGGGGTGGAAAAATTCAAATATCTTGGAGCAACAGTAACAAATATAAATGACACTCGGGAGGATATTAAACGCAGAATAAATATGGGAAATGCCTGTTACTATTCGGTTGAGAAGCTTTTGCCATCTAGTCTGCTGTCAAAAAATCTGAAAGTTATAATTTATAAAACAGTTATATTACCGGTTGTTCTGTATGGTTGTGAAACTTGGACTCTCAATTTGAGAGAGGAACAGAGATTAAGGGCGTTTGAGAATAAGGTTCTTAGGAAAATATTTAGGGCTAAGAGAGATGAAGTTACAGGAGAATGGACAAAGTTACACAACACAGAACTGCACGCATTGTATTCTTCACCTGACATAATTAGGAACATTAAATGCAGTCGTTTGAGATGGGCAGGGCATGTAGCAGGTATGAGCGAAACCAGAAATGCATTTAGGCGTAGAGTGTTAGTTGGGAGACCGGAGGGAAAAGGACCTTTGAGGAAGCCGAGACGTAGATGGGAGGATAATATTGAAATGGATTTGAGGGAGGTGGGATATTATGATAGAAAGTAATCTTGCACAGGATAGGGACCGATGGCGGGCTTATGTGAGGGCGGCAATGAACCTGTGAGTTTCTTAAAAGCCATTTGTAAGTAAGTAAGTATACAAATACCATTGGAACGAATCTTAAATCCACCTGGAGATGGTGGTGGTTACGAGAATAAGGACGGACTTGATCAATACACAAACGCAAAAGCATCTTCATTTACACATAGATTCCTATAATTTAATTTATATTTTCAGACTGTTATTTCCCTGTGCTATACAAATCCAGAGATTCCGTTGCCCTAGGTAACTAAAGATTTCACAGTAACGCGACGGCACAATTTGACATCCCTGGCAATGGTAAGTGTTGTGGAACAATGCGACAATCTCTGGAAGGGGCCCACCTTGTTGGGAGAAGGCTTATAAACTTCAGCAGCGACTTAACCCTGCTATCCCAACCCAAACCGTGGATGGAAATGTTGTATAATAAAGCTAAAAGATGAGAGATCCTTAACAAGGGTTTGCACTCAAGGGTTCTTCTCCTTTGTGGTTATATAGATTTTTCTTTCTTTTTTAGTGCATCTTTCTTTCTTTTTTCCATTCCCTCTTCTAGTGCCGCACTTCTCTCTTCAACCACTATTTTATGTGTTGTGTAGGAATGAGTGTAAGAGGGATGGAGATCAGACATATATCTGCTGTGCATGCGTGGAAGGGGGTCTTCACATCCCCGCACTTTATGCGGTGTTCATTCTAATCCTCCTCTCTTCCCACTCTTGAATTTTACTTGTGAGAAGCAACAGGACAGCAATGTTATTTGCTTCATGGGCCATGATAACGATCAGAGAATTCTTTATATTGGATATCTCTTAAATTGGCCTACTTTGATACTGATTTAGTAATTCAAACAATAGCTCCTCTTTAAGTTGGTTTTTATTCCTAATGTCGAAGGAGTACTTGGTGAAATAACTAACTTACAGGCTTCTTTTATACTAGTACTTCGACTTCGCATTCTATATTATAACATCATCCACCACAAACCATTTTGATCACGAGACGTAGCCTACCAACAGACGTAGCCCGCCACGAGACGTAGTCCACCACGAGGTGTAACCCATCAAGAGATGAAGTCTACCACGAGACGTCCTAGCTCATAACGAGATATAGCCCACCACGAGATGTAGCCCATCAAAAGATGTAGCCCACCACGAGACGTAGTCCACCACGAGATGTAACCCATCAAGAGATGTATTCCACCACGAGACGTCCTAGCTCATAACGAGACGTAGCCCACCACGAGATGTGGCCCATCAAGATATGTTGTCCATCACAAGACGTAAACACCACGAGACATAGTCCACCACGAGATGTAGCCCATCAAAAGATGTCGCCCACGACGAGACGTAGTCCACCACGAGATGTAGCTCACCACGAGACGTACTCCACCACGAGATGTAGCCCATCAAAAGATGTCGCCTACGACGAGACGTAGTCCACCACGAGATGTAGCTCACCACGAGACGTAGTCCACCACGAGATGTAGCCCATCAAGAGATGTAGTCCACCACGAAACGTCCTAGCTCATAACGAGACGTAGCCCACCACGAGATGTAACCCATCAAGAGATGTAGCCCACCACGAGACATAGTCCACCGCGAGATGTAACCCATCAAGAGATGTAATCCACCACGAGACGCGCTAGCTCATAACGAGACGTAGCCCACCACGAGACGTAGTCCACCACGAGATGTGGCCCATCAAGATATGTTGCCCTCACAAGACGTAGCCCACCACGAGACATAGTCCACCACGAGACATAGTCCACCACGTGATGTAGCCCATCAAAAGATGTCGCCCACGACGAGACGTAGTCCAACACGAGATGTAGCCCATCAAGAGATGTAGTCCACCACGAGACGTCCTAGCTCATAACGAGACGTAGCCCACCACGAGACATAGTCCACCATGAGATGTAGCCCATCAAAAGCTGTCGCCCACGACGAGACGTAGTCCACCACGAGATGTGACTCATCACGAGACGTAGTCCACCACGAGATGTAGCCCATCAAGAGATGTAGTCCACCACGAGACGTCCTAGCTCATAACGAGACGTAGCCCACCACGAGACGTAGTCCACCACGAGATGTGGCCCATCACGATATGTTGCCCATCACAAGACGTACTCCACCACGAGACATAGTCCACCACGAGATGTAGCCTATCAAAAGATGTCGCCCACGACGAGACGTAGTCCACCACGAGATGTAGCTCATCACGAGACGTAGTCCACCACGAGATGTAGCCCATCAAGAGATGTAGTCCACCACGAGACGTCCTAGCTCATAACGAGACGTAGCCCACCACGAGACGTAGTCCACCACGAGTTGTGGCCCATCACGATATATTGCCCATCACAAGACGTAGCCCACCACGAGACACAGTCCACCACGAGATGTAGCCCATCAAAAGATGTCGCCTACGACGAGACGCAGTCCACCACGAGATGTAGCTCACCACGAGACGTAGTCCACCACGTGATGTAGCCCATCAAGAGATGTAGTCCATCACGAGACGTCCTCGCTCATAACGAGACGTAGCCCACCACGAGACGTAGCCCACCAAGAGACGTAGTCCAACACGAGTCGTAGTCCACCACGAGATGTAGCCCATCAAGAGATGTAGTCCACCACGAAACTTCCTAGCTCACAACGAGACATAGCCCACCACGAGATGTAACCCATCAAGAGATGTAGCCCACCACGAGACGTAGCCCACCACGAGATGTAACCCATCAAGAGATGTAGCCCACCACGAGACGTAGTCCACCGCGAGATGTAACCCATCAAGAGGTGTAATCCACCACGAGACGCGCTAGCTCATAACGAGATGTAGCCCACCACGAGACGTAGTCCACCACGAGATGTAGCCCATCAAGATATGTTGCCCATCATAAGACGTAGCCACCACGAGACATAGTCCACCACGAGATGCAGCCCATCAAAAGATGTCGCCCACGACGAGACGTAGTCCACCACGAGATGTAGCCCATCAAGAGATGTAGTTCACCACGAGACGTCCTAGCTCATAACGAGACGTAGCCCACCACGAGACATAGTCCACCATGAGATGTAGCCCATCAAAAGTTGTCGCCCACGATGAGACGTAGTCCACCACGAGATGTGGCTCATCACGAGACGTAGTCCACCACGAGATGTAGCCCATCAAGAGATGTAGTCCACCACGAGACGTCCTAGCTCATAACGAGACGTAGCCCACCACGAGACGTAGTCCACCACGAGATGTGGCCCATCACGATATGTTGCCCATCACAAGACGTAGTCCACCACGAGACATAGTCCACCACGAGATGTAGCCTATCAAAAGATGTCGCCCACGACGAGACGTAGTCCACCACGAGATGTAGCTCATCACGGAGACGTAGTCCACCACGAGATGTAGCCCATCAAGAGATGTAGTCCACCACGAGACGTGCTAGCTCATAACGAGACGTAGCCCACCACGAGACGTAGTCCACCACGAGATGTGGCCCATCACGATATATTGCCCATCACAAGACGTAGCCCACCACCAGACACAGTCCACCACGAGATGTAGCCCATCAAAAGATGTCGCCCATGACGAGACGTAGTCAACCACGAGATGTAGCTCATCACGAGACGTAGTCCACCAGGAGATGTAACCCATCAAGAGATGTAGTCCACCACGAGACGTCCTAGCTCATAACGAGACGTAGCCCACCACGAGACGTAGTCCACCACGAGATGTGGCCCATCACGATATGTTGCCCATCACAAGACGTAGCCCACCACGAGACATAGCCCAGCACGAGATGTAGCCCATCAAAAGATGTCGCCTACGACGAGACGTAGTCCACCACGAGATGTAGCTCATCACGAGACGTAGTCCACCACGAGATATAGCCCATCAAGAGATGTAGTCCACCACGAGACGTCCTAGCTCATAACGAGACGTAGCCCACCACGAGACGTAGTCCACCACGAGATGTGGCCCATCACGATATATTGACCATCGCAAGACGTAGCCCACCACGAGACGTAGTCCACCACGAGATGTAGCCCATCAAAAGATGTAGCCCACCACGAGACGTAGTCCCCCACGAGATTTAGGTCATCACGAGAATAGTTCACCACGAGATGTAGCCCATCAAGAGATGTAGTCCACCACGAGACGTCCTAGCTCATAACGAGACGTAGCCCACCACGAGACGTAGTCCACCACGAGATGTGGCCCATCACGATATATTGCCCATCGCAAGACGTAGCCCACCACGAGACGTAGTCCACCACGAGATGTAGCCCATCAAAAGATGTAGCCCACCACGAGACGTAGTCCCCACGAGATTTAGCTCATCACGAGAATAGTTCACCACGAGATGTAGCCCATCAAGAGATATAGTCCACCACGAGCGTAACTCATCACGAGACGTAGCCCATCACGAGACGTAGACCACCACGAGATGTGGCCCATCACGATATGTTGCCCATCACAAGAGTAGCCCGCCACGAGATGTAGCCCACCACGAAATGTGGTCCACCACGAGACGTAGCCCATCACGAGATGTGGCCCAACACGAGACGTAGCCTATCAAGAGAAGTGACCTACGAGACGTGGGAGACGTGGCCCAGCACAAGACGTAGTCCACCACGAGACGTTGATAGTTAAGTAGTTAAGTACTTCATAATATTATTTAAATGTTACGTTTATTGAAGAAACATTTAATCTATCTTCTAAAGTAATATGAATAACATATTTATCATGTAAGCCTAATTATTACATTTGAAGGCATGCGAATAGCGCAAATCCAAGAAGTGTTTCCATTTTGCTTGTTTCATATTTTCTTGCGTCTTCTTTCATATTATCCCGTTTTCTCTTCAATATTGCTGGAGACATTGGAATGAGGTTTTCTTGCAGTGAAATCTCTTTCTATTTATTTCCAACGTTTCTTCTTTTCTTCTGAAGTCCACGCATCGGTCATTTTGTTTTCGATGATTTTAATATATTTTGAAGTTAACTCTGTTTATGACAACATTTCATTGTCGTAATATAACAAATGAACTCATTATAAATGCCACTGCTTACATTAACGAGGTATATGGCCTTCGGAATTACTATTTCACTATGATCCCGAAGGCCGTGATGACTTAATTGGGAATAAAATTAATTGACTTCATTTTAAATGCGTATTAGTTTGGTGAAATGCAAACGAATTAGATACAATTTAACTTCCGCATTTAAGGTAGATTAAAATTAATTAATTGTGAATTAGTAACATGGTGAAATCGGCCCTCCGAGAGAGAAGAAAAATAGGGAAAATCGGAGAATTCTATGAACGAACGAAGGAAGGAATGAATGAATGTACAAATTTGTGGAAGATATAATTTAGACAGTTTTGAAAAACATAATTTTCAGAGAATTAGCGGTGAAATTACATATTACCGGCTGGTAATGTGTTTGCATGGCAGGACATTTAAATGCAAAATTTGGTCAATTTTATTTATTTATTTATTCAATTATTTATTTAATTTATTTATTTATCTATCTATCTATCTATCTATCTATCTATCTATCTATCTATCTATCTATCTATCTATCTATCTATCTATCTATCTATCTGTCTGTCTGTCTGTCTGTCTGTCTGTCTGTCTGCCTGCCTGCCTGCCTGCCTGCCTGCCTGCCTGCCTGCCTGTCTGTCTGTCTCTATCTATCTATCTATCTATCTATCTATCTATCTATCTATCTATCTATCTATCTATCTATCTATCTATCTATCTATCTATCTGTCTGTCTGTCTGTCTGTCTGTCTGTCTGTCTGTCTGTCTGTCTGTCTGTCTGTCTGTTTATTTATTCTGGTAGAGTTGAGGCCATAAGACCTTCTCTTCCACACTAACAGAAGTAAAATAGGCACTGAAAAATGACAAAAATACTAATATTAATGAATGAATGAATGAATGAATGAATGAAATGAATGAAATAGCCTTTGGATTTCCCGTGAAGGGCTATGGCCTCCTAAAAAGGGGAACTCTTTAGAGATCATGCGGTGAGCTAATATTAATAGTCATACTTAAATATAAAAATCATTTTCATGCACATTAACAAGCTTACATATAATGCAATATTGACCAAACATGATACATAATTAAGTGATTTAGAATTCATACGCTAATTCTACTTTATGTTAGGTCTAAATGACAATTTATACAAACACACAGAATAACCTATAAAAGTCGGCTAATGCTCACAAATCAATTTTGTATAAAAATATGTAATCTTAATTCTTAATTTAAATTTATTAACCGTTCGACAATTCATGACATGACGAGGTAAGGAGTTCCATAGGCGACAAACTGACACTGTGAAAAAGGATGAATAGAAAGAGGTGCGGTGACGAGGAATGGATAATAAGGCCTGATGTTGATTCCATAACGTTGTAAGATATTGAAAGTTATTATATAGGTATCTTAAAATTTTATTTCACAGATATAAAGCTAAAAGTTCATATTAAATTACTGAAGTATAAGAGAAATGGAAAATCATTTTTTTTTTCAGACTTGTAAGGTGGCAGTTCTTTAAAGTACAATTCCAGTGTTATGTAAGGCCAGTCCTAGCTACTCCCGGAGGACTGGAACTATGACTAATCCAGTCTGTTACGTTTACTTTTAGACTACTATACTACTCTAGGTCTAAATCTCATTTAATGAATGCATCATGCAAAAAGTTGGTAAACTTTCCGTTCATTAAAATAATATCGACTGACAAGCCATAAAAGCAGATAGTGGCCGACATCTTGGTCTCATTCTAATCGTAATTTATTAGAAACCTCTGACGCGCGGTCATAAAATTTCTCTCTCCGGGAAGTAGAAGGAGGGCAAGACTACTTGAAGCTAACGCGGGGTGGATGACGAGGGCTGGGATGGGGTGGGATCCGACTCGAGGGTGAGAGTAATTTGGTAATGAAGACTAGGGGTTGACTGGTCTTAAAACTTATTAGTGTACCTTAGCTTCTTGGTGGTCGGAGTAACGGCATCCTTTTGGCTACTGACGCCCAGCGCCGCGGTCGTCAAGGTTTCGAACTGCTCACTCAAGACGTATCCAGAGCATTACGACTGTTACGAGTATGTTTTAGGGTGCCTCCGGGTGGGCATTGTCAGATTACTTCATGTTACGGGAAGAAGGGCATCAGTGGCGTGCTGACATTCAATCTGTACACTGTTCTTTTGTTCTTAAACCCATGTAAGCTTCATCATCACACCACCACCATTATTATTATTATTATTATTATTATTATTATTATTATTATTATTATTATTAATAATAATTTATTACACTATGTAACAAATTTTAACTTTTTTTTTGCGTTGGGCATGTGATACATATTTTCTACATAATTTGAGCGTCCTGAATATGAATATGACAATAAAAAACAATTAATTGATGAACTAGTGGACTTACTCGTGTTAAATATGTAATATTTTTCAGGCTTACAGCTGTTTCAGTGCTTCACGCACCATCATCAGAGCCTACTAGTTCGCGGCGTCATCTCGAACTTCTCTGCCTGTTAGGAGGGCGTGTTTTATTGTTGGAAGGTGTTGGAGTGTGGAGTCGAATAGTGTCTGTGTACTGAAATTCATCTGTGTGTTGAGGATTTGATCGGGGTGTGTTTTGGTGTGTTTGTATATTTCGTATTGTTCTAGTGTGTTGAGTTTTTGGTTCTTGGTTAATATGTTCTTTGTAGCGTGTTTGGAATGATCTGCCTGTCTGTCCTATGTAGAACTTGTCGCAACTATTACATTTGAGTTTCTATACACCTGTGTGGTCGTATTTATTTGTTTGTGTTTTTTGTGTGTTGAGATGTCTTTGTAATGTGTTTTCTGTTCTGTATGTTATGTTGTATTTCTGTTTTCTGAATGAAGATGCGATCTTATGTGTGCTTTTGTTTTCGAATGTTAGTGTGATGTATTTCTTGTGTTTATGTTGTGTTTTGTGTATTTTTGTGTTTGTTAAGTTTTTGTTTTGTCTTCCTTATGATGTTTTCTATTATGTTTGGACTGTATCCGTTTTCTTGTGCTATGTATTTGATTGTGTTCACTTCTTCATTGTAGTGTTGTTGGTTCATGGGTATGTTGAGTAATCTGTGTACCATTGTCCTGAATGCAGCATGTTTATGTTGTATGGGGTGGTTAGATGTGTTGTGTGTGTGTGTGTGTGTGTGTGTGTGTGTGTGTGTGTGTGTGTGTGTGTGTGTGTGTGTGTGTGTGTGTGTGTGTGTGTGTGTGTGTGTGTGTGTGTGTGTGTGTGTGTGTGTGTGTGTGTGTGTGTGTGTGTGTGTGTGTGTGTGTGTGTGTGTGTGTGTGTGTGTGTGTGTGTGTGTGTGTGTGTGTGTGTGTGTGTGTGTGTGTGTGTGTGTGTGTGTGTGTGTGTGTGTGTGTGTGTGTGTGTGTGTGTGTGTGTGTGTGTGTGTGTGTGTGTGTGTGTGTGTGTGTGTGTGTGTGTGTGTGTGTGTGTGTGTGTGTGTGTGTGTGTGTGTGTGTGTGTGTGTGTGTGTGTGTGTGTGTGTGTGTGTGTGTGTGTGTGTGTGTGTGTGTGTGTGTGTGTGTGTGTGTGTGTGTGTGTGTGTGTGTGTGTGTGTGTGTGTGTGTGTGTGTGTGTGTGTGTGTGTGTGTGTGTGTGTGTGTGTGTGTGTGTGTGTGTGTGTGTGTGTGTGTGTGTGTGTGTGTGTGTGTGTGTGTGTGTGTGTGTGTGTGTGTGTGTGTGTGTGTGTGTGTGTGTGTGTGTGTGTGTGTGTGTGTGTGTGTGTGTGTGTGTGTGTGTGTGTGTGTGTGTGTGTGTGTGTGTGTGTGTGTGTGTGTGTGTGTGTGTGTGTGTGTGTGTGTGTGTGTGTGTGTGTGTGTGTGTGTGTGTGTGTGTGTGTGTGTGTGTGTGTGTGTGTGTGTGTGTGTGTGTGTGTGTGTGTGTGTGTGTGTGTGTGTGTGTGTGTGTGTGTGTGTGTGTGTGTGTGTGTGTGTGTGTGTGTGTGTGTGTGTGTGTGTGTGTGTGTGTGTGTGTGTGTGTGTGTGTGTGTGTGTGTGTGTGTGTGTGTGTGTGTGTGTGTGTGTGTGTGTGTGTGTGTGTGTGTGTGTGTGTGTGTGTGTGTGTGTGTGTGTGTGTGTGTGTGTGTGTGTGTGTGTGTGTGTGTGTGTGTGTGTGTGTGTGTGTGTGTGTGTGTGTGTGTGTGTGTGTGTGTGTGTGTGTGTGTGTGTGTGTGTGTGTGTGTGTGTGTGTGTGTGTGTGTGTGTGTGTGTGTGTGTGTGTGTGTGTGTGTGTGTGTGTGTGTGTGTGTGTGTGTGTGTGTGTGTGTGTGTGTGTGTGTGTGTGTGTGTGTGTGTGTGTGTGTGTGTGTGTGTGTGTGTGTGTGTGTGTGTGTGTGTGTGTGTGTGTGTGTGTGTGTGTGTGTGTGTGTGTGTGTGTGTGTGTGTGTGTGTGTGTGTGTGTGTGTGTGTGTGTGTGTGTGTGTGTGTGTGTGTGTGTGTGTGTGTGTGTGTGTGTGTGTGTGTGTGTGTGTGTGTGTGTGTGTGTGTGTGTGTGTGTGTGTGTGTGTGTGTGTGTGTGTGTGTGTGTGTGTGTGTGTGTGTGTGTGTGTGTGTGTGTGTGTGTGTGTGTGTGTGTGTGTGTGTGTGTGTGTGTGTGTGTGTGTGTGTGTGTGTGTGTGTGTGTGTGTGTGTGTGTGTGTGTGTGTGTGTGTGTGTGTGTGTGTGTGTGTGTGTGTGTGTGTGTGTGTGTGTGTGTGTGTGTGTGTGTGTGTGTGTGTGTGTGTGTGTGTGTGTGTGTGTGTGTGTGTGTGTGTGTGTGTGTGTGTGTGTGTGTGTGTGTGTGTGTGTGTGTGTGTGTGTGTGTGTGTGTGTGTGTGTGTGTGTGTGTGTGTGTGTGTGTGTGTGTGTGTGTGTGTGTGTGTGTGTGTGTGTGTGTGTGTGTGTGTGTGTGTGTGTGTGTGTGTGTGTGTGTGTGTGTGTGTGTGTGTGTGTGTGTGTGTGTGTGTGTGTGTGTGTGTGTGTGTGTGTGTGTGTGTGTGTGTGTGTGTGTGTGTGTGTGTGTGTGTGTGTGTGTGTGTGTGTGTGTGTGTGTGTGTGTGTGTGTGTGTGTGTGTGTGTGTGTGTGTGTGTGTGTGTGTGTGTGTGTGTGTGTGGTTTTCTGTATATTTTGAAGGTGTGTTTGTTGTCAATGTTTTTATGGTGATGTCTAGGAAGCCTGACAAATATTACATATTTAACACGAGTAAGTCCACTAGTTCATCAATTAATTATATTCATGTGTTAAAAGTGGTGTACGCAAGATTCAAAATGGAATAAAAAACAGTTGTTGGTTACGGTTTTTGAGAAATGTTCGAATTTATATGTATTCAAAATAATAATAATGATAATAATAATAATAATAATATAATAATAATGATTTATTTTAGCTGGCAGAGTTAAGGCCGTAAGGCCTTCTCTTCCACTCAACCAGCAAAACGTATATATACATATGTATGAACTTGCAAAGAATTCAACAATTTGATTTAGATGAGAGTTACATATATACAAGAGTTATTTACGAATTAAACAACAAAATACTATGAACTATTAATTAAACACTGAAATAAACTGTGTAGCAGAATTATGCTAAAATACATAGAATGTTAATATATTTCAAATAATATTAGATAATAGAAAGAGATTATTATGAGACAATTTTGAAAATACAGCACTATCAGGATGATGTCTAAAGAAAGAAGTAACAATGTAGTCAGTGATATTTTAAATCAGTATGATTGGAGTGAAATGCTAATAAGGTTATCTTTTAAGCTGTTTTTAAAGGTCTTGCAGCCCCTAATACTTTGTGACAAGGAATTCCATTGACGCGAGGTGGATACTGGTTTTTATAATGACAATAAGGTTAAATATTCACTGTTCAGAAGATTACAGCTTTCTTTTTCTGCATTTTATTTTACACTGAGCATCAGATACATCACGAGCTAAAGTCCAACAATTGTCTGCTAGCATATTGGTACCCCACTGGTCTTTTCCATAGTTGAAATTTCTTGATGAAAGCCCATCACTGAAATCGCCACAATTCTCGGGAAAAAGGTTAAGATGTGGGTGAAGGAAGTGAATTTTCAGGGACATGTTACAATCCATAGTTTCATACGCCAACTGTAAATTTTTCACTAGTTCTTCATAGTTCTCACTTCTACAGTTACCAGAAAATTTAATACAACCTCCTTGAATGCAATCCAGAAGACTCTCTCTTTTCCTTCCAACAAAGATTCGAAGTGTCCTTCATTATTTCTCTAATTTGTGGTCCATTGAGAACGCGGTCTTTTATTTTTGAATTACTAATAGCAGGAATTTTGTCTGGATATGTTTAAATGCTTCAGTTTTATGATTCATCCCTTTAACAAAATTCTTCATTAACGCTAACTTAATGTGTAAAGGGGATAAAATTAATTTACTTTGAGGTACAAGGGGTTGGCGTATAATATTTTTCTTCCCTGGCTCTAGTGAATGTCGTTTTATTTTATAATGCTTATCTCCTATTCGCACAGAAAACAAAATTTTGTGTCGCCTAATTGCATTCCAAAAAGCAATGCTACAGAGTCCGTTTCCTGCCATTTCGCCAATAAGTTTTGCATTGCAGCTTTTGTAATGTATGTATGTATTTATTCACACTGCAATGGGTATATACCCGGTGGCAGTGGTAACTAATTACACTCAATAATGACAATAATCTTATTAATTAAAAATACAATTAATAATAATACTAATAACTAATACTAATACTAATAATAAATAATAATAATAATAATAATAATAATAATAATAATAATAATAATAATAATAACGGGGAATATATTAAATTAAATGGAACGATCACTTAAAATAACATTTGGAATATTCTAATTTGTATCTTAAAACTAAGATGGAACTAAAACCCACGAGTATGATATGTTCATATCTGCACAAGTACCTTTCAAATTACACTCATTTCGCTGTCAACTCACTCACTGCACTGGAACTACGACACATTTCACTGATTCTATCCTGATTTCACTAACACTTCAAAAACATTTCACTGTTCAAATTCTTTGCACTGCCACTATAAACTATAAAGCTTCACTGACAGGAACACGTTTCACTTACACAGCACACTTCACTGACACGACATACTTCTTCACTGATACAACACACTTCACTGACACAACATAATTCTTCACTGATACAACACTTCAATAACAACATATCATTTACACCCTTTAACTACTGTGTATAATTACCGTCTATTAGTAAGGTCCTTAAGCCTATTATTAAATGCATTTTTGGTTGGTAAAGCCTTTAGTAAGTCTGCAGGTAAAGCATTCCAGTCCCTGATAGTACGATTGAGAAAAGAAAACTTTCCAGTGTCCGTCCTCTGCCTTCTTTCCCTCAATTTATATGAGTGGTCGTTCCTTGCTGGAGGTTTTGCCAAAACATGTCCAGTCTGAAACTCTTGCGCAAACAGTTCCGCACACCTTTTCCTTGAATTGTGCTTCGCATAACACTCGACAATGAACACGCGTTGTTTTATCCTGAACACCATTTTCTGTTTCATTCAACTGGCCACTAAACACGTCTGTTCCTCTCACTCACTCAAACGTAATGACACAGCGAAGCTCGGGACAGAGCATGCGGGAGATGCGCATGTGACAGCAATCCACTGTTGCATCGAAATCACGGTTTCCTTCATTGTCAGGGTCATTTCCGCGTCAATCTTATACATATAAATTCATATATTTCATATACAGGGTGTTTCCGAGGTGGTGTTACAAACTTTCAGGGATGATGGCGAAGGGCACATGTATCAATTTGAGACAAGGGACCCTGGTCCGGAAATGACCGAGTCGAAAGTTATAAGCAAAAATAGTTCTGTGAAAATGAAATAATTTCATTCCTCTGTACACCTTATTTATGTGTATTTATCTGTACATCTTAGACATACTGTATTCATCTGACGTTGTTTACGTTGTCTACTTACAGTATTCCATTCAGTGCGCTGTCTGAGGGATGGGGACAGGAAACTACACTAAAGCAATGCAGATAGCGTAATGTGTAACGGACATAGTGGGTCCTGATATGCACGTCTGTAGACAGCAGTGTATGCGTACAAGCTGCAGTGTCCAGTCGATGAGTCCTAGTGAAATGGAGGAGTACACGAGAGCGGAATAAGCAGACCTGATTTTCGAATACGGATGAGCCAATGGGAACAGTAGACAAGGTACAGATTGTATCGGGTTAAGTACCCACGTAGGAGACATCCGGCCCATACCATCTCTCCACGATTGTTACAGAGGTTAAGGAAAGGAGGGCACGTGGTGCCAAATTACAATTCCATTTCCACACAATTATTTTTGCTTATAACTTTCGACTCAGTCATTTCCGGACCAGGGTTCCTTATCTCAAATTGATGCATATACCCATCCCCATCATCCCTGAAAGTTTGTAACACCACCTCGGAAACACCCTGTATATTTTCCGCGGGCCAGTTTTATTTTGCCCAGCCCGTATAACATCGCATGCATCAAACCATTACTGGGTGTTCAGTTCAAAGTGTGTCATGGCTCGCTGTATGCCGTCACGTGGCTAGTCGATGAGCCTAGAGAATTCAGTCTTCCTACACTTCCGCAGAGGTGTATTACTTATCTGCCAGAGAAGTTGCCTAGCAAGTACGGCGTTCATTCTGAAGAGTACTTACCGATACGTACGGTAATGCCGGTAGTGGCAGGAATGTAAACTGTTTCGAAACATGTACTGAGGTGAGTTTTTTCTTACTGTCGGGATATAGGGTGAGGGTTAAGACGATTACTTACGTATTTGTTGACATTAATTTCGATGGTCAACATGGACACTGAGCATTTGATTTGTATTGTAGAATGTTGCCCTACGCAACCGATGATAACAAATACCCTGCGTACGACTTGCCCACGCAAAACACAGTTCGAAAGAGGTTATGGTAGCACACAGACCGTACAGGCAGCCATCTGTTGCTACGACGTTCAAGTTATACCGTACATGTTCTCAAGTTCAGATTGAACGCCTTGATTAATAGGCAACTTCTCTGACACAAAAGCTGAAACTCGCTTCAAATAGCTGATTCATCAACAGTGACCTCATGACACACTTTGAAATGAACACCCAGTAGAGCTAGTTCCAAGAAAATCAATTTAATTAGGTAAGATATTTCTCTGTTAGCTAAATCATGATACTTATTACTGTATTTATAAGCAAATAGTTTCAAAATGGTTCTGAATAACTTATGCACATAAGAAAGCGTAATTCGATGCTGGAATCTCTCATCTTAAGCACAGTAATTTCATGTCGTTATATTTCAGAATATTAAATAATGTAGTCTATAGCTTGAATAGAGGTTTTACCTTAGTAGGGGAGAAGTGGGTACAGTGAGACAAGGAGAACAGTGAGACATTTTTTATTAGATGGTAAATTTTGATGTTGAGATGTTGGTAACAGTGGAGTTGTATGTTGCATGAGTAAAGTAACAGTATTTTCATACTCGATTTTATTCTAATTATGAATGTGAGTGATGAAAAAATAATTAGTAATTTTTCCCTCTAGAAGTAAAATTTTGACTTGTGAAGGTTATATTGGATATACAAATGAAATAGAAATATGAATGATTTGTTACCTAATACTATGGTATTTGACGTTATGTTTGGCAAAGTTTCGACTTTCTTGTTTTGATTTTGAAGTGATGTCGCCATTTTTAAACGAACTATACGTAAAGGGAACAGTGAGACATGCCATTGAAGGCTACACTGAGAAGTCTCACTGTTCCCATGTACCAATGGTTTGCAAAAACAAACTGTAATTATATTACATTTACCGGTAACTAACATTAAAAATGAATATACTAGTAACCAATTTAGGAACTGTAGCTTAAAATAATGGATACATTACATTTTAATGGTTTCTTAATTAAAAAATTATTCACAAAATTAAAGAAAATATTAAAAAATAATAAAGAATTAAATTAAATTCTTATAATTAGAAGCTTTGTTGTCACCAGAAATTAATTTTATTTTTACGAAAAAGTTTGAAAAGTCATGAAAAATTCACTTTTCCAAATGTTCCAGATGTTTTAATGGTTTCGAAGTCAGACATCAAAATGATTCTAAATAAGTCTATAGAACATGGCAAGATAAAGAGACAGCAAGCTTCCTTTTCTTTTGAAATAAATTTAAATCATTTCAATGTCCGTTAATAGACACTGTGGTGTCTCACTGTACCCTCCTGAATGGGAACAGTGAGACATTTGCAATTTTTTGACAAACACGCATTGTATATTATGTTCTTTTATCTATTAACATTTTTGTTTATGTATTATTATACTCCATGTTTAAATGTCTATTTCTATTGCACTTAATTTAAAAAAGTACTTGAAATTTCACTTGCATAAATATGTTTTAATATTTTGTGTCTCACTGTACCCACTACTCCCCTACTTCTCAGTATAATATACATCTGCTTTGCATTATCAGTAAAGCAAGAGATTTGAGATGCAGTTTGACACAAATAAAAATGCAGGACGTAGCCTAATCAAGTAACTTACACAGACTAGGGGAGAAGTGCGTAACATGACTTTTATTAACGATGCTCTAACATTTTCGCCTCGCATCCATGTGCTTCTGTAACGTGTTAACAGGAGGTCGTATGTTTTTATTTCCAAAAGAGGAGTTAAAGGAGGAGAGAAAGCTTTCTATTACAGCATGACGAATTTATTTTTATTTCTCCAGCAGTAATAATCTACGCTATTTAATGACTGTGCTGTGTTAGTGACTCGCACAACTGACAAGAGTTATTAATAAACCATTTCCACGCCTTTTTTCACTCCATAAAATCTCATCAGTGTCTTAAAGAAAACAAATCTCGTAACTGCGGAGTGTACACACGCATTTTTCACGTGTATACACGCATGCTAAAAAACGGGAAGAAATCGGTTTTAGAGAATGGTCGTAAAATGCGGTCTGTACAGAAAGGAAAGGAAAAAAAAAGTGTATCGGTAACTTCCCTACCACTACAGACATCCCAAATTGTAGGATTGGAGTTCATCTCCACCTTTAAAGAAAAATAGTAGCTCAATAAAACACGTTTACGACCTCTTCGGAAACACTTAAAAAGGTAGGCACGCTATATTTATTTTTTATACTTTCTTATTTTTTCTTTTTCCTTCTTTCCTCTTTAAAAATATTACATTCACACACAAGAGGAAATAAACAAGAGAAAATCACTAACAGGTTCATTTGTATGTCTATCTACATCTACAGAGTGATTTATATAGAACTGACACATTTCTTTCTTTAATTATTCCGTTGGAAATTCATTCAGTGACCCAATTTTAGCACCAAATTAAGCAGAATGTTCTGGAGTTTCGATTCCTTGTCACTAGATGCGCAGATGTTTATGTTTTATTCCTATTGTTGGCAGCACTGACCCTATTTTAGCACCAAATTAAGCAGAATGTTCTGGAGTTTCGATTCCTTGTCACTAGATGCGCAGATGTTTATGTTTTATTCCTATTGTTGGCAGCTTTTTTCGACATTTTGTGTCAACGTGAAAATGCAGTACACATTAAATCAACGACTCTTCCTTGTGAAGCAATACTGGATTACGAATTCAATTACAGCTACTCAAAGGGCATACCAGAGAGAATTTCGTGTTCGCAATCCTCCCAAAAGAAACACAATATTGGGACTGGTAAACAAATTGGAAACAACTGGATCTTTGGTGAGTGAAAAGGGCAAGCATCGTTCATCTAGGCTTCCCACGGTTGTTGTTGACGTAAGAGCACGACTGGAGCAGTCACCCAAAAAATCATTAAGACGTTTGTCGCAGGAGACAGGGTACACCTACTCAATGTGTCAGAGACCTGCGAAAAGTGCAGGCCTAAAGCCATATAGGGTTACGGTTGTTCATCAGCTACAGGAACCAGATAAGGATAAAAGATTGAATTGTGGAACGACGTGTTGAGTTGTGCCTTATGCAGGATGGAGGACATTTTCAACATTTGCTATAGAGTTAAATAATCTCCCAAAATTCCTCTACGCAATTCGTTTTTAAACAATTAATGAAAGAAATGTGTCAGTTCTATATACTAAATCACTCTGTATTATACAGAGTGGCCTATCTCTAAAAGAAAAGCACGCGGTAAAATACATCGAATTCTTCTTCTTCCTCTTTACCTTAGTTTAATCTCTCCATTTTAGGTTCATTTACACGACCCACGCCACACGGGCCTTACAGGGCCGCGACCTGTCGGGAGAGGAATTAATCTATGGATCACATACATACTTTATTGACCATACAAGGACATGGAGGGCCTCCCCGGACGAGGGATCAGCTCAATGCCAGGGCCACTTCCGATACAACACAAACATTTAAGACATTACACAGCATTCACTCACACATATCATAGGCTATCACGACTTTGTGCAATTTTGAAAAAAAAAAACACGCGCCTATAAATTGTAAGACATAAATGTAAATGCCACAAATATTTCGTAATGTCATATCTATGATTTGACAGATGTAGTACAACATAAATTACTCAAATAATCAGCTCCAAAAATAATTATTTCAGTTTTATTACTCTCCTGAAAAAAGTAGTTTTCTGACTTAGTTGGTTTTGGAATCCACCTCTTAAATTATGAAATAAACTTATTTGAATAACACAAGACGCAGAATTTTCAATAACGTATCGTATCACAATGTTCTAAACGTAGAAATACGTCTATAATGCCTCCCTCCATTTAGAAGTTCGACTATTAATAACTTCTAGAACGATTACATTTCGGACATAGGCGTATCAGGTTAAATCGATATAGTTTAACCAAAACTACATTATCCTTAGGTATTTCACATTCCTCCTGAGATATCCAGTATATGATTAACTTTGGAATTTCTGTGATTATATTTTAAGCATGTTTTCCTCCAAAACAACTATCCTTTGCCTAAAAGGTTGTGTTACCGTGTACGTCACTTGAAAATTCGCTAAGTCCGTAGAGCTGTGTATTCAAAAACTAGTCCTTGCGTTTTATTTGGATCTTCACGCAATATTTATACAAACATTTTAACCAAATATCGATATACAGTAAAATCCCTTTTAACCGGCACCAAAATAACTGGCAATACGAAAACAACGGCACTTTTGGCTGGGCCAAAAGAAAAAAGTTTAAATCTGTCACATTAGGAAGTTCGCACGAACTTTCATTTTCAGTGAATATTCGAACCTAAAATTAGTGTATTATTTGTGTTGTGTGATGTGTTTTAATAAAGAAAATCTACACAGTTTTTATGTTTATTTAGTTATGTTTCGCCACATCAGAAAGTTTGCACGTTCTTTCATTTTCAGTGAATATTCGAACTAAATTAAGTGTAGGCTATTATTTGTGTTGTGTTTTAATAAAGAAAATCGACATAGTTTTTATGTTTGTGTAATTATGTTCGGGCCGTCAGTGTTGCCACATTAGGAAGTTCACACGAACTTTAATTTTCAGGAATATTCGAACCTAAAATTAGTGTATTATTTGTGTTGTGTGATGTGTTTTAATAAAGAAAATCTACACAGTTTTTATGTTTATTTAGTTATGTTTCGCCACATCAGAAAGTTTGCACGATCTTTCATTTTCAGTGAATATTCGAACTAAATTTAGTGTAGGCTATTATTTGTGTTGTGTTTTAATAAAGAAAATCCACATAGTTTTTATGTTTATGTAATTATGTTCGGGCCGTCAGTGTTGCCACATTAGGAAGTTCACACGAACTTTAATTTTCAGGAATATTCGAACCTAAAATTAGTGTATTATTTGTGTTGTGTGATGTGTTTTAATAAAGAAAATCTACACAGTTTTTATGTTTATTTAGTTATGTTTCGCCACATCAGAAAGTTTGCACGATCTTTCATTTTCAGTGAATATTCGAACTAAATTTAGTGTAGGCTATTATTTGTGTTGTGTTTTAATAAAGAAAATCCACATAGTTTTTATGTTTATGTAATTATGTTCGGGCCGTCAGTGTTGCCACATTAGGAAGTTCACACGAACTTTAATTTTCAGGAATATTCGAACCTAAAATTAGTGTATTATTTGTGTTGTGTGATGTGTTTTAATAAAGAAAATCTACACAGTTTTTATGTTTATTTAGTTATGTTTCGCCACATCAGAAAGTTTGCACGATCTTTCATTTTCAGTTAATATTCGAACTAAATTTAGTGTAGGCTATTATTTGTGTTGTGTTTTAATAAAGAAAATCCACATAGTTTTTATGTTTATGTAATTATGTTCGGGCCGTCAGTGTTGCCACATTAGGAAGTTCACACGAATTTTAATTTTTAGGAATATTCGAACCTAAAATTAGTGTATTATTTGTGTTGTGTGATGTGTTTTAATGAGAAAAATCCAAAGAGTTTTTATGTTTATTCAGTTATGAGCAAGTGACGACCAAGTGATAGTGGCTGTAGTTTCAACATTTGGCACCATGAAATATATACTTTTTTTTTTTTATTTACCGGTATTTATTCAATTATCCGGCAAAATCTGTATCCGGAACTAGCCTGGTCCCTTTGGTGCTGGATAAGAGGCATTCTACTATATTTCGTAACAAAATTTGGTAGAATTCTTATTCTGTAGTCAACTTTAACTAGTTTCATAATATTTAGTTCTGAAATCAGTTCAAATAGGTTATATGCGTATCTCTTACAGACAGAAAGGTAGGCGCAAAGGGTTCTTTAATTGCGGGGAAGAGTCTTCTCTATAACTAACTTAGAAACAAATATGATAACTGTTTGTGCCTGTTTTAGTTTATTATGAGCCTCATTTTCTTCCAGCAACGATTTGTATTTATTTTTTTTTCCTTCTTTATTTCTCTCTTTCTTTCTGTTGAAGGGATCGGCGCGGTTAGTTGCTGGGTGATGGATGGTAGACTGTGTTTTGTTTCAAATCCCAGGGAACAGATGAAAGCCGTGAAGTGAGACGGACAAGAATACTATCCGCTCGGTGGATTTCAATTATTTGAGGCCAATTACGTGATGCTCGTCTGATTCTCCGTGGCAAGGAGATTGTCGGGATGGGTTTCAGGTCCTTTTTTAATACAGGGTGATTCTGTGCTCGACACGGTTTGCTGTTCACAACTCTAATCTGTGCGCCTTCCGTACTTAGCCTATACTGAAGTTAGGAAAAATATATTAATAATAATAATAATAATAATAATAATAATAATAATAATAATACTAATAATAATAGTAGTAGTAATAATAATAATAATAATAATAATACTAATAATAATAATAATAATAATACTAATAATAATAGTAGTAGTAGTAATAATAAGACTAATAATAGTAGTAGTATTAATAATAGTAATACTAATAATAATAATAATACTAATAATAATACTAATAATAATACTAATAATAATAATAATAATACTAATAATAATAATAATAATAATACTAATAATAATAGTAGTAGTAATAATAAGACTAATAATAATAGTAGTAGTAATACTAATAATAATAGTAGTAGTAATAATAATAATAATAATAATACTAATAATAATAATAATAATAATACTAATAATAATAGTAGTAGTAGTAATAATAAGACTAATAATAGTAGTAGTATTAATAATAGTAATAATAATAATAATAATAATAATACTAATAATAATAATAATACTAATAATAATACTAATAATAATAATAATAATAATAATACTACTAATAATAATAATAATACTAATAATAATAATACTAATAATAATACTAATAATAATAATAATAATACTAATAATAATAATAATAATACTAATAATAATAATAATAATAATACTAATAATAATAGTAGTAGTAGTAATAATAATACTAATAATAGTAGTAGTATTAATAATAGTAATAATAATAATACTAATAATAATAATAATACTAATAATAATAGTAGTAGTAATAATAGTAGTAGTAATAATAATAATAATACTAATAATAATACTAATAATAATAGTAGTAGTAGTAATAATAAGACTAATAATAATAGTAGTAATAATAATAATAATAGTAATAATAATACTAGTAGTAGTAGTAGTAATAATAATATTTAATAATAATAATAGTAATAATTATAAGAGTAATATTTATAATAATATAATAATATTAATAATAATAATAATATTTCGTAATAATATTAGAAACTATAATAATTATTATATTTAATAAAAATAGTAATAATATTTAATAGCAATAGTAATAATATTTAATATTAATAATGATAATAATAATAATGACCAGGGAAAGGATTTATATGTAAATACATATTTACTTATAAAGCTAATATAATTTATATTTTGCATTATCTTTATGTTTCACAATGTGTAGGGTTGAAAAATCCTACCTTTATTTTCCATATTTTTCCATATTTTAGAGTTTAGTACATATTTTCGTTAATTTCCATATATTTTCCATATTTCATATAAAACAGTCCATATTATATTAGGTTTAACAATAAAACAAAACAAAATTCCATTAACTTTTAAAAATACATTTCAACAATAGAGATTTAAACACATGTTCAGTAATCCCTTTAACATCAGAGTTATTTGAAAATTAGCAGTCCTATCAACAATGGGAAAGTAAGTTACAAAACTGTATTAATTTAATTTAAAATTTTTAACAGACTTCAGTTGTGCAGCTCAACAGTTAAATGCCAGTCAGAGTACACATAGGTTCAGTTTTGTAAATCATACTATAAAGACGGTAAATATGCCAAAAGTACGTCATTCAGTCAATTTAAAATCAAAACTAACAAGTTACATTTCAGAATTTAAAGAAGATGGTTTATCAACTGACAATAAAATATTATTTTGTAATTTGTGTCAGTGTGCAGTATCATCTACACAAAAGTTCCTGGTGCAACAACACATTACAACTAGTAAACATCAGGCCAACAAACAACTAAATTCCAAGCAGAGACAATTGTTTTTAACACAACCAACAACATCGAATGTAAGATCTGAGTTTAACATCGACCTGTGCCGTTCTCTCATCTCTGCTGATATTTCTCTCTACAAACTAAAGAATAAGGTCTTCAGGGAATTCCTTGAAAAATATACTCAACATACAATCCCGGATGAGTCAACACTTAGGAAGACGTATGCTCCATCCATCTACGATGAGACAATACAGAAGATAAGAGATGAAATTAAAGATAGTTCAATTTGGGTTTCCATTGATGAGACTCCCGACAAAGAAGGTAGACTTGTTGGTAATGTAGTTATCGGTTTGTTAAGTGAACAATATTCTGAACGAATTCTTTTACATTGTGATGTTCTAGAAAAGTGCAATAACAAAACTATAGTTAAACTGTTCAACGAAGCTATGGGTATCCTGTGGCCAAAGGGTATTATGTACGATAATGTGTTATTCTTTATTAGCGATGCTGCCCCTTATATGGTCAAAGCTGGACAAGCATTATCTGTTGTATATCCTAAATTGACTCATTTTACTTGTGTGGCGCATGCATTTCATCGTGTGGCAGAAGTGGTCAGAGACAATTTCCCTAAAGTAGATTTGTTGATTTCATCAGTGAAAAAAGTATTTCTCAAAGCTCCCAGTAGAGTTAACGTGTTGAAAGAAATGTACCCTGAAATTGCATTTCCACCAAAGCCAATTTTAACTAGATGGGGTACATGGCTAGAAGCAGTTGAATATTATGCCGAACGTATAGACTCTATTAACAATGTTCTCCTTGCATTGGACTCTGAAGATGCAGTCTCAATTGATACTGCGAAAACAGTTACCTGTGACATAAGTGTGAAGAATGACTTAGCTCACATTCAGCATACATTTTCATGCATCATAAAAACGCTCAAAAGTCTCCAAAATAGGCACCTTTCACTATCTGAAAGTTTTGAAATTATAAATAGTACTGTGGAACAACTGAATCGTGGTAGAGGTAAAGTTGCAGATGCAGTAAGAGCTAAGGTGGACACTGTACTTTCAAAAAACCCTGGATATGAAGAACTACAAAAGGTTGTTGCTGTGATGAGTGGTGAATCAACAGTGAAGATTAACTTGGACTTATCCCCAGCAGACATTGTGAAATTGAATTATGTACCAGTTACTTCTTGTGACGTCGAACGCTCTTTTAGTCAGTATAAATCTATCCTCAGAGACAATAGAAGAAGATTCACTTTTCAGCACTTGAAAGAAATGTTTGTAACCTATTGTTATGGTAACAGACAATAAAAATTGTGTTTTGTTGAAACTACATTGGAAGATAAGGTACGTCCATTATATTTTTTGTTTAGTTTGATTAAAATGTACCAATATTTAACGTACATAGTCATTTTTTTATAATTTTAAGTCCATATTTAATTCCATATTTTGGTAAAAATCCATATTTAATTCCATATTTTGGTAAAAATAACTACATATATATTTACATATTTCATATGCTTTTAGTCCATATAAATCCGTTCCCTGATAATGACTAATAATAATCATAGTAATAATAATAATATTTAATAATAACAATAGTTAGTAATAATAATAATAATAATAATAATAATAATAATAATAATATGTAATAATAATAATAATAATGTTTTATTTTCGCTGGCAGAGTTAAGGCCATAAGGCCTTCTCTTCCACTCAACCAACCTTAATCAATACAATATATAAATTTAAATTACAAATATTTACACTACACTTAAAAGGTTCTCCAGCAATATTCTTCACTACACATTTATTTAAATTTAGATAAATCTATAAGGTAAAGTAGTAACTTAATTTATGAGCTAATTTAATTCAATGAATTATAATTAATTTAATATTTGAGATAGCTAGTAAAATGATGAAAATTAATTTAATATAAGCTTACTAGGACTATGTTACAGGGAGAATATATATAATAATAAATAAAATAAATAAAATATAAATAATAATAATAATAATAATAATAATAATAATAATAATAATAATAATAATATGTAATAATACTAATAGTAATAATAATAATATCAATATTTAATAAAAATTTATTTATTTATTTATTTATTTATTTATAATATTAACATGCAAAACAACAGCACAAGGCCAATAGTAGTAGTAGTAGTAGTAGTAGTAGTAGTAGTAGTAGTAGTAGTAGTAGTAGTAGTAGTAGCAGTAGCAGCAGTATTTAATAGTAGGGAATAATAATAATAATACTACTACTACTACTACTAATAATAATAATAATAATAATAATAATAATAATAATAATAAGCCCTGACAAGACAACCCATGAAGAGCCAAGGCCGGCCAACCGACTGCTGCCTTCACGTCCACATGTCTCAATAGAGGCGAACGATCATCTAAACTGTACGAGGGTGACACGTAGTCAGCATGATAATTAGTGTACGTCCCCAAATTCATGCTGAGTGGACACCGGTCCCATACGCTGGTCGAAATTTCATTAAAAAAGTCTTGTCCCAGGGGACTCGAACCGGCGCGTATTACATAACACAAATCCTGGAAATGATGTCTTAGACTACGGCGATACGGCGCGCGACTATGATAGGCGTAATGGATAGTGAAGTTTACCTAGGATTCGGGTTTTGGTCTTTTGTAATCGATACTGTCCTAGAATTCGCCTATAAGGGACGTGGAAGAAAATTAAAAATTCAAGCAGGAAAACCGGCCCGCGGATAAGAGACTGCACTACGGTGCATCCGTGCTGGCGGGTATGCTCTCTCCCTCTTCCTGCTGCACGACGGGGCATATTACAAAGCATTGCTTATCCGTTACCCATTTTAGCGAGTGCTGACGACCACTGCTCTAAGACATACATCGACTATTAGAATAAAAATCCTCATTATTCCTCAATGTCTTTCAAACTTTGGTGACATGATTCGTGGTAGTAAACTAAGCAGTTGATATAATTCAAACTTTAAAATCGAATTTGGGGACACAAAGAAAAAAATTTTTGGAAAAAATTAATAAACTTTTGGACCGACCTGACTCCATTAGAAATTGACCTAGGGTAAAACTTCTTTCGCCAAAATGATCCCTTACTTATGGAAATTGTTACATACTATAATTATTTATCTCGAACCATTCAAAAGATATATGAAGAGATCAGAAGTAAAGGGGTATAAATGCACTTTTGTTACTTTTGAGGAAATGTGATTAAAAATGCTTAACCTTTCGTAAATTTCGTGAAGTTTTAATTTTAAAATTTAATGTGTTATTTCTTTAAAAGATACATCCCTTTGCCATTACAATAATTTTTTGTGATTAGATTATCCTGGATGCACTTAAATCGTTCTTTTGGAAATGTCACTTGTACCCCTTTGCTTCTGATCCCCTTATATGGCATTATAATAAGCACTTTAGAAACACATATATTTATATATTTTTGGGATAAAATAATTATAATCGATAGAAAATAATATCAGTTTACAACACAACCACATGTTTAAGCTTTAATTTGGTATCTCAATGAAATCTTTTTCCCAATTGGAAGTTTACTTTTTGTCAGTCGGAAGAATAATAAATTTCGGAAAATGTGAAATAGGAGAAAGCAGATATTGAAAATGGTGTAAGGTGTAGAAAGTATATTGCACTTATATTATAAATTCCTAAATAATTATGGAATTATTGAGATAATGGGTACAAGTTATATATTTTTGTGAACTGGAAGAAATGACCTTCCAGATGAGGCGAAAACATTATTTACCAAAATTTTAAAGAAATCCGACATTTCTAGAGTCGATGTTAGTATACCTTAAAATAAGTTCTTATCTTTTACAAGAAATTATCGTGGCTTTCATCATTATTATCATCCTCTTCAAGAATTGAGACTTCTCTCTTTGAGGAGGTTATGAACTGACATTGGAATTCACAAGTAACGGGCCACTGGTGATGTACTAGCCATCATACACGTGAAAACGGCTTTACACAACCCTCAGATACAAAGACATACACTCAGGTCCTTTTATGATGAAATATATCTTCATTTTGCTGTCGAAAATTGAACTCAATATCTCACAATTTGTAACAATTTGATGTATAGCCGAAAACGGTCGTCAATGACTCTTTGTTCAAAGAAATTGTATCTTATACTTTGGTGATTTTCTGAAATGATAGGAGTTTAAGATAGAATTACCAGCTAAGATATTTTGTCTTATAACTAATTGGCATTGCAGAAAAAAATTAAATTTATTTAATGACCAATACATTTATATAAATAGAATAATTTCTTTCTCTGTTTTAGGTGAGTAATGTGTGAATCTGCGGACTGAATTAGAACTAAATATCGGAGGACATGTTCCTACACTTTGGTGAGTGGCAAACTGTATAAGTTATATTATCATACTAGCATTAAGATATTGCAGATCTTTTGTGAAGCGAAAAGAAAGCTCTAACACAGTGGAATATAGGGAAATTAAAATTTATTGGAGCTTTAGTATGTCTTACGCTTCAAATTCAACAAGTAATAATATTGTTTTGTACTTCACAGTATTTTTGAGTTGTATACAGAATTATTCGCAAGTTCAAATCCGATACGCAATATAGCATTATCTTTACTTTCAGAGTATTTTCCAGATGAAATTCAAAATGGTTCATACTTTTAAATTCGATATATAGACTACCGGTACTTGTTTTTTCCCTCAGATCTTTTACGAAACAGTATAAATAATGGTTCATTTTTTAAATTTCATACGCCTATATTTGTTTTTACTTCAGAGTATTTAGTCCTACGAGAAGAAGAGATTGTTCATATTTTAAATTCCGAAGTATTGTAATCGTTTTTTTTTTCAAATTGTTTGTGATACGGAATAGAGGATGATTTATATTTTCAAATTGATATATGCCTCATTTTATTTTGCTTCAGAGTACTTCTAATGTGGAATATAGAATGATTCATATTTTGAAATTCGAAATATAGTTATCTCTTACTTTTTAGTATTTCTGAGATTGAATGTAGGATGATTCATATTTTGAAATTCGATATTTTACTTCATAGTATTTCTGAGATGGAATGTAGGATGATTCATATTTTGAAATTCGATATTTTACTTCATAGTATTTCTGAGATGGAATGTAGGATGATTCATATTTTGAAATTCGGTATTTTACTTCATAGTATTTCTGAGATGGAATGTAGGATGATTCATATTTTCAAATTTTATATGTGGGAGTATTTATGAGACAATATAGGACGATTCATATTTTGAAATTCGATAAGTATTGTACTTTACTTCGGAGTATTTCTGAGATAGAATATAGGATGATTCATATTTTGAAATTCGATATGTAATGTATTTTACTTCGGAGTATTTCTGAAATGTAATATAGGATGATTCATATTTTGAAATTCGATATGTATTGTATTTTACTTCATAGTATTTCTGAGATTGATTGTAGGATGATTCATATTTTGAAATTCAATATGTATTGTATTTTACTTCGGACGGTATTTCTGAGATAGAATATAGGATGATTCATATTTTGAAATTCGATATGTAATGTATTTTACTTCGGAGTATTTCTGAGATAGAATATAGGATGATTCATATTTTGAAATTCGATATGTAATGTAATTTACTTCGGAGTATTTCTGAAATGTAATATAGGATGATTCATATTTTTAAATTCGATATGTATTGTATTTTACTTCATAGTATTTCTGAGATTGATTGTAGGATGATTCATAATTTGAAATTCGATATGTATTGTATTTTACTTCGGACGGTATTTCTGAGATAGAATATAGGATGATTCATATTTTGAAATTCGATATGTAATGTATTTTACTTCGGAGTATTTCTGAAATGTAATATAGGATGATTCATATTTTGAAATTCGATATGTATTGTATTTTACTTCATAGTATTTCTGAGATTGATTGTAGGATGATTCATATTTTGAAATTCGATATGTATTGTATTTTACTTCGGACGGTATTTCTGAGATAGAATATAGGTTGATTCATATTTTGAAATTCGATATGTAATGTATTTTACTTCGGACTATTTCTGAGATGGAATATAGAATGATTCATATTTTGAAATTCGATATGTATTGTATTTTACTTCGGAGGGTATTTTTGAGATAGAATATAGGATGATTCATATTTTGAAATTCGATATGTAATATATTTTACTTCAGAGTTTTTATGAGATGGAATATAGGATGATTCATAATTTGAAATTCGATATGTATTGTATTTTACGTCGGAGGGTATTTCTGAGATGGAATATAGGATTATTCATATTTTGAAATTTGATATATAATTATCACCGAGCGGGCTAGCGGGGTGGTAGAGGGCTAGCCTTGCACTCTGGAGGTCCGAGGTTCGATCCCAGGAGCCGGCAATCATAACTGAGGTTTTTCATGGTTTCCTCTTGTACCTCTTGAAAGTCCGGCCATGAACGGCGATCCTTCCCTTAATCCTTTCATATGTGTGAGTGAATGCTGTGTAATGTCTTAAATATTTGTGTTGTATCGGAGGTGGCCCTGGCATTGAGCTGATTCCTCGTCTGGGGAGGCCCTCCATGTCCTTGTGTGGTCAAAAAAGTATGCATGTGATCCAATTGATTAATTCCTCTCCCGACAGGTCGCGGCGTGAGTTGTATAAATGAACCTAAAAGGGAGAGGTTAAACTTACATACTTATAGATATCCCTCAGTTGCAAAATAGCAAAATCAGCGGAACAAATATAAAGCAAAAACTCTAGTATCTTCTACATTTTTAAATAAATTGCTACCCTCATCCGAAGTTGGAGAAGGACGTAGCCCTACGTTAGAAACTCATAAAGAACATGTATGTATGTATGTATGTATGTATGTATGTATGTATGTATGTATGTATGTATGTATGTATTTATTTACACTGCAAGTGGGCAAGCACCCGGTGGCAGTGGTATATACAATATTAACAATACACAATAAAATGATAAGCAATACACAATAAAATTTACAATACATAATACAATTTACAACACATATACAATTTTATACACAATACATTAAGAATACACAATACAATTTAACACAATAATAATAAAACATAAAATAAAACACCTAATTTTACAACACAACCTACATGATTATGTATAGGTCCTACATAAGTTTCAATAGTCTTTCACTTTACTCTCATCTCATTCCCTGTAGTGACACTATGACGCATTTCACTGACACTTTAGCACACATTTCACTGACACTCTGTAACACATTTCACTGACACTATAGAACACATTTCATTGACGCTATAAATTATCACTGATCGGAACTGTTCACTGCACTGTAAAACCATAACTTCACTGACTCACCTCGCTTCACTGATACAACAGTTCAAATAAGTCAAATAATTGCATCCTTATGCATACTTATAAACAGAACTACATTTAAACTAAACATTTCTAGTCTAAGGCCCTCTTACACGCTATTTCTAAATAATTTACAATTCAAACCAAGGAAGTAAACTCGTCAGGCTAGATAAATACATGTCACCTTAAAAAATTAAATGTTGAATGTCACCTTAATTTTAATTTGCACTTTATACACAACTTTTTAAATTTTTCTTGAATCTCCTTAAGGAAGGACAGCCCTCAAAGCAAATTGAATTAGACACACCGAGTGCAATATTTGTCCAGCCCTGCATTAAATAGTGTATCACTGCGTGTCAATAGAACTGAAATAATATTAGTATGCCGTGGTCGTCATGAATTCACTTGTTAAAACTGTGATACAACACAAATAAGGACATTAAATTCGAAAAGGAAACATGTATTCCCTTTCACCGCTAATCCGACATGATTAGCCGCGAGCCCAGCAGTATTATCTCTGTCACTCCGACCGCAACGCAGACCCCACAAGCTGCAATTTTCAACACGAGGACAACCGCTAGCTCCCGTCTCTCCTCTCGCGCGGACCTGTTTTTCGTTATATATATGTAAATCAAACGCCAAGAAATGATAGATTGACATTTGTTTAATTGAGCCCATAAAATAGGTTACAGTCTTGGAGAGAAGCTACACTTCCCCCCCTTCGATTACCACGACCCGGGACTTAAAAATATGGTCACTTCGGGCAGGTGGTCTTTGTGATGAATATTTAAATCGGTTTACCCGTCACTTAAGTAAATGATTGATGACATCCAACTGATAATTATGTAAGGAGCTTCTGAATTTTCTTACGCTATTCCTTCATATGTCAACAGAACCTGCTTTGATAATCATATGGAGGCCGGGGAGATTATTTCTGACGGCCCTTCTTCTTGATAATCGGTCAGATAAAAGGCTGAGTAAGTGAAGTGTAAGAACACTTAAAATCCTTCCATATATAATACCAGTGGCATAAAAGAATTTATTTACAGATTTATACATATTTAATAGGTCTGCTTCCTTCAGACCGTTCTGTAGACGTCGTGCTTTCATTAATTCATCCTCAGAGAGGACTTCAGGCTCTCCATACATGCTATTAAGTCCAGAGCCTTTGTAGATTGCGTTTCCATAACAACAAAGACCGAGTGGTAAGATTAAGTATGAAGGTAAAAATCAGAATAATGGGGACGATTAAACGTGTGCTCTTGATCAGTACACGCAGTCAGCATATTGTATCACATAAGTGAAGACATAAAAATGCCAAAAGTAAAACAAAGGAGACAAAGTTTTATGCGACAGTCGAGTTTGGTGAAAATGTATTTTCCACAGATGAAAGTATAGTATTGTTAGAATATTTAATTTTATTTATTTATTTAAATTTAAATATACAGAATAAATAATACAATTACAAACAAGAGAAATAGAAATAAAATAATACAATCAATATAAAAAGGAGATACAGTAGTATTAACAAAATTTGAGACCGAATGAGCAGCGCTCGTGTTCGGTCGCAGTTCAGATATAATATTAATAGGCCTATAAGAGAATATAAAATAAAATAGGAAGTAAAATTAAAATTACAGTTACAGAAATTATATAATACAATATTAATATAAGAGAAATATAGAAAATAAAAATAAAAATAAATAAATAAAATAAAATAGGAACTAAAATTTAAATTACAGCGGCAATGGAATTATATAATATAATATTAACACTAGAGAAGAATAATATCGCACGTGAAAAGTAGGACAATTCATATACATCAAAATTATAGAATACAAATATAATATAGGTTGATTAATTCATACACATAGGCTATAAATTTATTTAATCAAATTGAAGATATTAACACGTTTCTAATTTTCTTGTTATATGTTAGTGGGTTACATGTTAGAAGTTCTGGGTGTAATTTAGCTAAAGCATTGTACAACCGAGGGCCAAAATTAATGCTATGCTTTAGACCAGCAGATGTGAGACATTTAAGTTCTACTAATGTTCAATTAATATTTCGTCTTGTGTCATAATTATGTGTCTGTAATACAAACTTATTACGATTTTTATGATGAAATTTTTACAGCGTATTTATAAATTTGTTCAATATTAAATACATTAAATTCGGAATAAATTAATTTAGTTGGATAATCGAAACGTTTCTTCAAAACAAATTTTAATTATTCGTTTTTGTAGTAAATTTAACGTACTAAGATTAATTTTTGTACTTCCACCCCAAACAATTATACCATATTGAATGATAGACTGAATAATGGCCAAATAAACATTTCGTAGAACTCTAATGGGTAAGTAGCATCGAAGATTAACGAATTTATAAATTGTTTTACGAAGTCTCTTACAAAGATAAGTAATGTGATGAGGCTATTTTAAATTCTGATCAATAATGATACCCAAATATTTCACATACGTGGCTTCTTTCAATGGTGGACATTTACAACTTTTGGGATCCAAACAATTATCACAATCTTTTTTTTTTAATTTGTTGTCACATTTTCAGAAATTTAAGGTCAATTTATAGGTCATTTTTCTGTGATTTTTTGGTCATCAACTTCCGAGCTCTAGTCATAACACATCCTCGTCTTGTATATCCAATTAAAAATAGGAGAAACTAGCAGTGATTGAAAATTTCTCGAAGAAGATCGCATAGGATCTGAGAGTTACAGTGTACAAGTATGCGCTCAACGTTTCCTCACCTTCTCTTCTCTTCTCTTTTCCTCACTTCCTTTTTTTTCTCCTCACTTTCTCTTTTCTTTTCCTCACTTTCTCTTATCTTCTCCTTTCCTTACCTTCTCCTTTCCTTACCTTCTCTTCTCTTTTGTTTTTCCCACATTCTTTTCTCTTTTTCTCGTCTTGAATTTTCTTTTCCTCACCTTCTCTCTTGTTTTCCTTACCTTCTCTTTTCTTTTCCCTACCTTCTCTTTTCTTTTCCCTACCTTCTCTTTTCTTTTCCTCACCTTCTCTTTTCTTTTCCCGACCTTCTCTTTTCTTTTCCCTACCTTCTCTTTTCTTTTCCTCACCTTCTCTTCTCTTATCCTCACCTTCTCTTCTCTTTTCCTCACCTTCTCTTCTCTTTTCCTTACTATCTCTTTTCTTTTCCTTGGCGTCTCTTTTCCTTAGCTTCTCTTTTCCTCACTTTCCCTTTTCTTTACCCCATCTTTTCTTTTCTTTTCCCCACCTTCTCTTTTCTTTTCCTCACCTTCTCTTCTCTTTTCCTTGCCTTCTCTTTTCTTTTCCTCACCTTCTCTTCTCTTTTCCTTGCCTTCTCTTTCCTTTTCCTCACCTTCTCTTCTCTTTTCCTTGCCTTCTCTTTTCCTTAGCTTCTGTTTTCCTCACTTTCTCTTTTCATTTCCTCACCTTCTCTTTTCTTTTCCTCATCTTCTCTTTTCTTTTCCCCACCTTCTCTTTTCTTTTCCCTACCTTCTCTTTTCTTTTCCTCACCTTCTCTTCTCTTTTCCTCACCTTCTCTTCTCTTTTCCTTACTATCTCTTTTCTTTTCCTAGGCGTCTCTTTTCCTTAGCTTCTCTTTTTCTCACTTTCCCTTTTCTTTATCCCATCTTTTCTTTTCTTTTCCCCACCTTCTCTTTTCTTTTCCTCACCTTCTCTTCTCTTTTCCTTGCCTTCTCTTTTCTTTTCCTCACCTTCTCTTCTCTTTTCCTTGCCTTCTCTTTTCTTTTCCTCACCTTCTCTTCTCTTTTCCTTGCCTTCTCTTTTCCTTAGCTTCTCTTTTCCTCACTTTCTCTTTTCATTTCCTCACCTTCTCTTTTCTTTTCCTCATCTTCTCTTTTCTTTTCCCCACCTTCCCTTTTTCCCCACCTTCTCTTTTCTTTTACTCACCTTCTCTTTTCTTTTCCTCACCTTCTCTTCTCTTTTCCTCACCTTTTCTTTTCCTTAGCTTCTCTTTTCCTTACCTTTTCTTTTCCTCACCTTCTCCTTTCTTTTCCTCACCTTCTCCTTTCTTTTCCCCACCTTCTCTTTTCTTTTCCCTACCTTCTCTTTTCTTTTCCTCACCTTCTCTTCTCTTATCCTCACCTTCTCTTCTCTTTTCCTCACCTTCTCTTCTCTTTTCCTTACTATCTCTTTTCTTTTCCTTGGCGTCTCTTTTCCTTAGCTTCTCTTTTCCTCACTTTCCCTTTTCTTTACCCCATCTTTTCTTTTCTTTTCTTTTCTTTTCCCCACCTTCTCTTTTCTTTTCCTCACCTTCTCTTCTCTTTTCCTTGCCTTCTCTTTTCTTTTCCTCACCTTCTCTTCTCTTTTCCTTGCCTTCTCTTTTCCTTAGCTTCTCTTTTCCTTAGCTTCTGTTTTCCTCACTTTCTCTTTTCATTTCCTCACCTTCTCTTTTCTTTTCCTCATCTTCTCTTTTCTTTTCCCCACCTTCTCTTTTTCCCCACCTTCTCTTTTCTTTTACTCACCTTCTCTTTTCTTTTCCTCACCTTCTCTTCTCTTTTCCTCACCTTTTCTTTTCCTTAGCTTCTCTTTTCCTTACCTTTTCTTTTCCTCACCTTCTCCTTTCTTTTCCTCACCTTCTCCTTTCTTTTCCCCACCTTCTCTTTTCTTTTCCCTACCTTCTCTTTTCTTTTCCTCACCTTCTCTTCTCTTATCCTCACCTTCTCTTCTCTTTTCCTCACCTTCTCTTCTCTTTTCCTTACTATCTCTTTTCTTTTCCTTGGCGTCTCTTTTCCTTAGCTTCTCTTTTCCTCACTTTCCCTTTTCTTTACCCCATCTTTTCTTTTCTTTTCTTTTCTTTTCTTTTCCCCACCTTCTCTTTTCTTTTCCTCACCTTCTCTTCTCTTTTCCTTGCCTTCTCTTTTCTTTTCCTCACCTTCTCTTCTCTTTTCCTTGCCTTCTCTTTTCCTTAGCTTCTCTTTTCCTTAGCTTCTGTTTTCCTCACTTTCTCTTTTCATTTCCTCACCTTCTCTTTTCTTTTCCTCATCTTCTCTTTTCTTTTCCACACCTTCTCTTTTTCCCCACCTTCTCTTTTCTTTTACTCACCTTCTCTTTTCTTTTCCTCACCTTCTCTTCTCTTTTCCTCACCTTTTCTTTTCCTTAGCTTCTCTTTTCCTTACCTTTTCTTTTCCTCACCTTCTCCTTTCTTTTCCTCACCTTCTCCTTTCTTTTCCCCACCTTCTCTTTTCTTTTCCCTACCTTCTCTTTTCTTTTCCTCACCTTCTCTTCTCTTATCCTCACCTTCTCTTCTCTTTTCCTCACCTTCTCTTCTCTTTTCCTTACTATCTCTTTTCTTTTCCTTGGCGTCTCTTTTCCTTAGCTTCTCTTTTCCTCACTTTCCCTTTTCTTTACCCCATCTTTTCTTTTCTTTTCCCCACCTTCTCTTTTGTTTTCCTCGCCTTCTCTTCTCTTTTCCTTGCCTTCTCTTTTCTTTTCCTCACCTTCTCTTCTCTTTTCCTTGCCTTCTCTTTTCTTTTCCTTGCCTTCTCTTTTCCTTAGCTTCTCTTTTCCTTAGCTTCTGTTTTCCTCACTTTCTCTTTTCATTTCCTCACCTTCTCTTTTCTTTTCCTCATCTTCTCTTTTCTTTTCCCCACCTTCTCTTTTTTCCCCACCTTCTCTTTTCTTTTACTCACCTTCTCTTTTCTTTTCCTCACCTTCTCTTCTCTTTTCCTCACCTTTTCTTTTCCTTAGCTTCTCTTTGCCTTACCTTTTCTTTTCCTCACCTTCTCCTTTCTTTTCCCCACCTTCTCTTTTCTTTTTCCCACCTTGTCTTTTCTTTTCCTCATCTTCTCTTTTCTTTTCCCCACCTTCTCTTCTCTTTTTCCCACCTTGTCTTTTCTTTTCCTCACCTTCTCTTCTCTTTTTCACATCTTCTCTTTTCTTTTCCTTACCTTTTCTTTTCCTTAGCTTCCCTTTTTCTCACCTTCTCTTTTATTTTCCCCACTTTTTCTTCTCTTTTCCTTATCTTCTCTTTTCTCTTACTCACCTTCTCATCTCTTTTCCTCCTCATTTTGTTTCCATCTTCTCATTTTTTTCTTCTTCTCGTCTCGCTATCTTTTTCTACCCTTCTCTTGATTTTATCTTACATTTCTCTTTTTCTCTTGTCTCTTTCTTCACTTACCTTCTCTCCTCTTCTCTATTATTATTATTATTATTATTATTATTATTATTATTATTATTATTATTATTATTATTATTACTAAGTAGTAAGCCTTGACTCATTGATGACTAAAACCAAAATCTCCAGAACAGAAAACCGATAAACCGATACTTTAAAGCTGTTCGACCAATGATCCATCTCAATGCAGTTGATATTAAACAGCTATCGTTATCATCCTCTTCTTCGTAAATAAATATGACTGTCACGTAGTTTTCTTCAAAAAGCGCAGTACTCAACTGACAGGCAGGCAGGCAGGCAGTCGCTGACATGACAGCTACACGTGCTCGACGAGATGCTGCAGCCAGCCGCATGCGCTTATTTGTCTGCTAACTCTTGCTTCGCGCCCCATTTAATTATTGCGACTTTCACTTAACCAATTACTAATTCATTTATCTTTCCACTCGAGCAATTGCGCACGGATACTGATACTTTTTGCCACACTTTTATGTACACATTCCTCTGTCGTTGCGTTAGAATGTCATAGAATTGCGCCGCTATTACAGTTTCTTCGCCACACATCGCGTCGGTTAAGTAATTGTAAGTTGCAGCAGTAAAAAACGGCTACCGTTCTAACCCGAAGAAATGCTTTTAGTTTCAAATACCAGACCAGATAAATTGCAGGTGCACTGCGCCTGTGAATCAAGCGCTAGGTCTCTGGTCTTCCATCTTGGCGGCTCGGGTTCGATATCCGGCCAAGTCTTGATGGATTTTGTAATGGACAAAGACATTGCAGAGGATTTTCTCGGGGTACTACCTTTTCCCTCTATCACTTCACCAATACACCCCATCTTACTCTCATTTCATGTACAATCTGCAACTTTAACAGCTAATAGGTTATTCAGTGTCGATGAAATTTGTGATATGATAATGTCCATCCTTTTGCAGTCGTGGTAAAGTCACTGAGGATGGAGAAGCATCTCCGAAACATATCTGACTTCTACTAATTTTTTAATAATTATATTATATCTACTAGCCGTACCCGTGCGCTCCGCTGCACGCGTTAGAAATAAATATAAAGTAATTACATAATTAAAATAGGACATTTGATCCAGGGAACAATCGTGTTTGATAGAAAGATAAATAGTTTATTATGTTACTTAATTTAAATTGTATTAAATAAAATTAAAATGCGATCATTTTGATCCAGAGACCACTCATTTGGTCATAAAATTATTTTAGAAAATACAGGAAATGAATGTACAGAATAGCCTATCAAGTTTTCTGTGCATAAGAAGCTATTTTAATCTTATCTGTCCTCGATTCACTCAGAAGTTACTGTAATAACATTATAGCATTATGTCCATCTAGAGAAACTACACTTTCCAATGGTGAACTAATAATTAATTATACAAATCGGTTAATTTAGCTTCCGATATTACTTCATACAAACACAGAAACATTCTCTGTATGCTATGTTTCATAGCTTTCGATTGTTGTTGTCCAAGGCCCCTTATAGACAAAGTCATTTCTTTTTTATTTCATTACACCGCCTTAGATGGTGTTGTTATTGTAATTTTGAAACTCTCTTATCTCGTTAAATATCAGTCCTATCAAAATTTTGCATAGAATAAAACTTATCGGAAATTATTTTTAAAGAAACTTTTGTTATGTAATATTTTTCACGAGAATTAATAATAAGGGGGATATTTCGATTTATTTAATTCAAGGCCCCTTATAACCCTCCTTTTAAATAAAATATTTTGAATGCCATATAGCCTAAATTCTAAGTTACAAAGAACTTAATTTATATTCCAATTTTCTTATAAATCGGTTCAGCCATTATCGCGTGAAAAGGTAACAAACATCCAGACAGACAGATAGACAGACAGACACACAAACAAAAATGTCAAAAAAAGCGATTTTCCGTTTCAGGGCGGTTAATTATATATGTTAGGACCAATTATTTTTGGAAAATCGAAAATTACCAGAAAAATTTCGGCTACAGATTTATTGAATAATTTCAAGGGAAAAATTGTTCCGGGGCCGGGTATCGATCCCGGGACCTCTGGTTGAACGTACCAGCGCTCTCCCAACTGAGCTACCCGGGAACTCCACCCGACACCGTCTCAACTTTTCCCTTTATATCCACACAACTCGCGTGGGCTGACGAAACGCCAGAGACCCACGTCGAGTGCACACAATCTCTGTGTGACTTGGAATTGTGGTTTTTCTGTTAACGTACACAGTGACTAGATTTGCATAATATATACGTCACTGTGTACGTTAACAGAAAACCACAATTCCAAGTCACACAGAGATTGTGTGCACTCGACGTGGGTCTCTGGCGTTTCGTCAGCCCACGCGAGTTGTGTGGATATAAAGGGAAAAGTTGAGACGGCGTCGGGTGGAGTTCCCGGGTAGCTCAGTTGGGAGAGCGCTGGTACGTTCAACCAGAGGTCCCGGGATCGATACCCGGCCCCGGAACAATTTTTCCCTTGAAATTATTCAAATCTGCTTTACAGGAAGCTTCACCTGATAGACTAGATTTGCATACAGATTTATTATTAGTATAGATTATTGTTCATATAACTGTAAGATATAATTTTTTACGTTTCTTCTTCTTCTTCTTCTTATTATTATTATTATTATTATTATTATTATTATTATTACTATCATTATTAAAATTTACAATGATCTTTTTAAAAACCTAAAAATCCGGTCCTTAGTAATAAAACAGTACGCTGCGTCTTTTGTTTTTTCTATTGGTCCCCCTCGCCTGTTTGGAACTCGTCTATAGTTACTTCCTCTTCCATTCTTCTTCTCTGCTTCCCATCCTCCTCCTCGTCTTCTCTGTGGCCAATCTTCAGCAATATTCCACGGACTTGGACCCCAGGATTACATCCCGCCGCCACCCCCTCGCGACGCTCTGGACAGAGTTCGGCAATATGTTGGAATCCATAAATCATTGTTAGGAATGACTAACAGCCCCAAGGCCTGACCGGGAGGAGGGCGGTCTAGCTCTGGGAGGGGTTGGGAAGGAAACCTGCTGTAGAAAATATGAGGTAATTTATATGGAAATGCATCGGAAATCTTGTGTCATTTAGAGATATGAATGAAAAATTCAGTGTATATAGAAGGAGCACGGGTAGTTGCACAAGATTGTCCATGTTGGGCCTAGCTCTGCGGTTTTCCCGGGGATGGATGGGAGGGAAGTCTGTTTGAAGATGATGGGAAGGATCATTCTGCATGGTTTGTGTTGCTGTGTCCAATAACAGGAAAACAGTGCGGCTGAATTTGAAGGGACCTTCTAGCTCTGATACCGTGCGTCATTTCCTGAGACTATCCTCCCAATTCTAAACAATAAATACGTAATGCACCCTGCTCACAAATTTAAATATACATGTCACTTGAAAAAAGTCATATTTATCATCGTCGTCTTTATATTGGTTACCACTTAAGTATCATCACCATCATCATCATCATCATTATCATCATCATCATTATAGTGGCCAATATACATGATCATGAAATTAGAAATAGTGAACAATAGTACATTATGCAACGAGCCTATTACTTACTTACTTACTTACAAATGGCTTTTAAGGAACCCGAAGGTTCATTGCCGCCCTCACATAAGCCCGCCAGCGGTCCCTATCCTGAGCAAGATTAATCCAGTCTCTATCATCATACCCCACCTCCCTCAAATCCATTTTAATATTATCCTCCCATCTACGTCTCGGCCTCCCTAAAGGTCTTTTTCCCTCCGGTCTCCCAACTAACACTCTATATGCATTTCTGGATTCGCCCATACGTGCTACATGCCCTGCCCATCTCAAACGTCTGGATTTAATGTTCCTAATTATGTCAGGTGAAGAATACAATGCGTGCAGTTCTGTGTTGTGTAACTTTCTCCATTCTCCTGTAACTTCATCCCGCTTAGCCCCAAATATTTTCCTAAGCACCTTATTCTCAAACACCCTGAACCTATGTTCCTCTCTCAGAGTGAGAGTCCAAATTTCACAACCATACAGAAGAACCGGTAATATAACTGTTTTATAAATTCTAACTTTTAGATTTTTGGACAGCAGACTGGATGATAAGAGCTTCTCAACCGAATAATAACACGCATTTCCCATATTTATTCTGCGTTTAATTTCCTCCCGAGTGTCATTTATATTTGTTACTGTTGCTCCAAGATATTTGAATTTTTCCACCTCTTCGAAGGATAAATCTCCAATTTTTTTATTTCATGCAACGAGCCTATAATGGTAGTAATTAAGACGCGAGGATGTTTATGAAAAAAGCGCAAGCGAATTTCATAATTTTCATACGAGCGTCTTAATTACTATTATAGGCAAGTTTCATACGACTTTTTAAGCTCGACCATATTTCTAACTTGAAATTATTCAGAAGTATTCATGTTATTGTTATGTGAGTGAGTGCAATAGCCTACCTCATAAATTGTGAGATGTGCGCAGACGCGAAAGTATTGATTTTTTTCCGGGAAACGAATGTCGACGACCTTGATATAATCTAGAGAGTAAGATAAACATTAATATTGATATAACCTTGGAATTGAATTCGACACTGAAAAACGAGATAACAAATTGAATTTATTTGAATATTATTTACAATTAACGTTAATTATTATAGTAACAGAACATAACCTCCTGCGACAGTATTGGATTTCCAGCCTCCGTGACGTTTCCCTCGTTGTCTTTCGATTGCGTATCCGAGAATAATCGAAAACCTGAACTTTAATGAATAGGTGTACTTTAATGACATGCATTAAAGGATGCTACTATGTGTATAATTACTACATTTCGGCATGGTCGAGCATAAATATACATGCCACTTGAAAAAAGTCATATATATCATCGTCGTCTTTATATTGGTTACCACATAAGTATCATCATCATCATCATCATCATCATCATCATCATCATCATCATCATCAATATAGTGGCCAATATACATGATCATGAAATTAGAAATAGTGAACAAATTAATATTCCATATTGTAGATTACACAAGAGCAACACAAACTTTTTAATTATGGGGATGAAATTATATAATAAGCTCCCCAGTCAATATTATAAATTACCAATAATAATAATAATAATAATAATAATAATAATTCTTTTATGCTCGACCATGCCTAAATGTAGTAATTGTACACCTGGTAGCAGTCCTTTAATGCATGTCATTAAAGTACACCTATTCATTAAAGTTCAGGTTTTCGATTATTCTCGGATATGCAATCGAAAGATAACGAGGGAAACGTCACGGAGGCTGAAAGTCCAATACTGTCGCAGAAAGTTATGTTCTGTTACTATAATTATTAGCATTCATTGTAAATAATATTCAAATAAATTCAATTTGTCATCTCGTTTTTCAATTCTAAATCAATGTCCAGGTTATATCAAAATTAGTTCATGTTGTTCTGTAGATTATAACAAGATCAATGAAATTATTGTTCCTCGGAAAAAATCAATACTTTCGCGTCTGCGCACATCTCACAATTTACGAGCGATGCACAAGGTCACTTCCACTCTTCAGATACGAATAAAATGAATACTTCTGAATAATTTCAAGTTAGAAATATGGTCGAGCATAAAAAGTCGTATGAAACTTGCGTATAATGGTAATTAAGACGCTCGTATGAAAATTATGAAACTTGCTTGCGCTCGTTTCATAAACAAACATACTCGAGTCTTAATTACTATCATTATAGGCTCGTTCCATAATGTACTATACTTATACTGGTAGAGTTAAGGCCATAAGGTCTTCTCTTACACTCTACCAGGTCGCAAAATATACAAGCAGTTAAAATTTAACAAAAAGTTAAAGAACAGAATACTAACATATTACAAAAAAATAATAATAATAACAGCATAATAAAATCGACACTAAACAACATTAAAATAATACAATAATAGAAAAAAGGAAGTAAAATACATTGGAATATAGTAAAACCAACTCATTTAGTACAAATGGTTAATATGGAAAACGTAAGGTAGAATATAACAAAATGGAATGTAATAAAATAATGATAAAAAAGAAAAGAAATACGAATATTAAATAAAATTCACAATAAAAAGGCTATGCTAATAAATTCATAGGCTGATAAAGAGAACAAAAAGGGGAAAGGAAGGAAAGAAATAGATAGCCTATATTTTTACAAAACTATATCAGTGAAAAGGGTTTATAACTGAAAGCTTCAATAACTGAAACCAATCAATAGCTTCAAAACTAGATTTTACAATTGGTTATTAAATAATTCTTTTTATTCTGTTTCTGAGTTTTTCAACACAAATTTGTATGAAATTTTATTTTAATGAATAAGTTTAATTTCAATTTAATTAGTTGTCTTTAATTTTAAAGTTTCAAATTATTTCATGTTTTGATTGTATTATTTAAATTTTACTATTTCTTTTATTAGTGATTTTTAAAATGTATTTATATGTTTTTCAATGTATTTTTGACGAAGCCTAAAACTGTATGTCTAATGGCCAAATAAATTGAATTGAATTAAATCATCATCAAGAAGCTCTCAGGGATGAGAGTTGTCGACACATTTGAAGTGTGAACATAAAAAAGCCTATAAGTGACAATATCTTTGAAAATCAGTTTTACAAAAAAGAGTATGTCCCTTGCTCAATCCACTAAGAAAAGAAAATAAGTTCCATTATAATTTTATTTCGAACCTAGTTTCTTCCATAGATACGCAAAATGTTTAATACTGCATTACTAGTTGCATAAGAATTCATTATTAATCATGGTTTATTTAACGACGCTCGCAACTGCCGAGGTTATATCAGCGTCTCCGGTGTACCGGAATTTTGTCTCGCAGGAGTTCTTTTACATGCCAGTAAATCTACTGACATGAGCCTGTCGCATTTAAGCACACTTAAATGCCATCGACCTGGGTCGGGATCGAACCCGCAACCTCGAGCACAGAAGGCCGCTACTGAGGCCGACTGTTGTATAAGAAAGTTCTGTTTTCTACGGTTTTTCTCTTTGGCACTTACAGCCCTTTTTATGTCGAGTATTCATTTGTCTTTTTTGAGCTTCTTCGATGTCCTCATTTATCTCTGCTTTGGTTTGGTTTTTAATTAAATTGTCTGTGAATTTATCTTTTTTTTGCATTTTTTATTAAATAAGCTAATTTTATTTTTAGTTTTATGTACTACTATATCGATATTTTCTTTCTTGAAACAATTACTTAATTTTTTTGTATTTTTTATAGCTCATGTCATGGTAGACCAAGTTTTCTATTTATTCTTTATTTTCTGATGACGTTGTTTCTAATGTTGTACTATCCTTTGGTATGTGCTTTCTTATATATATATATATATATATATATATATATATATATATATATATATTAACTTCTAAATAATAATTGTTTCTTTTTTCGTAGCTGTTTTCGGTTGTTATTCCAATATTTAATTGTATTCATTTTTATGGTTTTTAGTATTCAGTGGTATACATGTAGCAATTTATTAATTAAAAAGTTAAACACGCGTATTTTGAGCTACTTATATGTATACAGGGTGTTTCAAAAATACATGGCATAATTTCAGGTATGTATTTCCCACATGTAGACAATCAAAATAGTTCATTACAACATGTGTCCGGAAATGCTTTATTTCCGAGTTATGGCCTTCACAACATTGAAATTCACCGGAACGTTTTTCTTTCCTCAGGTCGTTGCCATCAAAGGAGACATTAAGAGGGCACTCTGACAATTCATTCCGAGGCGAAGGTTACATTCAGTGTTGTGTAGGCGTTAGACTGTGCGACATGTATTCAAATCAAACAGACTTACGGGGCAGGCGTACACAAACTTCCTGGAAAACACCATACCTCATGTTTTAGAAGACACTCCACTGATCAATCGTCAACACATTCACCTCTTGCATGATGGCGCTCCTGCACACTTCAGTCGTACGGCTCGCTGGTACTTGGATCGAAGGTTTCCTGATCGATGGATAGGTAGAGGTGGGCCAATTGCTTGGCCTCCACGCTCACCTAATCTGAACCCTCTCGATTTCTACTTGTGGGGCCATTTAAAATCATTGGTTTATTCGTCTCCGGTGTCTGATTTGGAATCCCTTCGGAATCGAATTGTGGCATGTTCTGAGAACATACGCAATACTCCTGGAGTTTGGGATCGTGTTCACAGGTCAATGAGACATCGATGTGAGGTCTGTATTCAAGCAGGAGGTGGACATTTTGAACATCTTCTGTAATGACAACGACCTGCGGAAAGAAAAACGTTCCGGTGAATTTCAATGTTGTGAAGGCCATAACACGGAAATGAAGCATTTCCGGACACATGTTGTAATGAACTATTTTGATTGTCTACATGTGGGAAATACATACCTGAAATTATGCCCCGTACTTTTTAAACACCCTGTATAGAATGAACCTAAGTAATGCTATTAAATTCGGAGGGTTATTCTTTGAGATATTTCAAACAAAAAAAAAGTTTAATGTAATTTTGCTCGTACTTCCTTCTTTTTCGAGATAAAAATTATTTTATTATATGCAACATTTCATGGCGTGTTTTGGGAAAGCCATTGATTTAATTCCCAACATGCTCAGTCAATTTAAGATAGCAGTGTATTATGATAGTAAATGATTGAAAGAATTTTAGTTTTGTCCTTTAAATATGCAGAAATTTGATACGAACATAGGTCTACGTATTTTTTCGTTCTGAAATAGAATTTATAATGTTACTGTTCTGATCAAAGGACAAAACTAAAATTCTTTCATTTATTGTTCTTAAATTTACTGAGCATATTGGAATTAAATCAATGGCTTTTCCAAAACACGTTATGAAAATATTTCCTATAAAACAATTTTTAGCTCGGAGAGAAAACAAAAACGAATAATTTATGTTCAGAAATTTGTTTCGTCAGCAGTCGTGGAGTGGAGGCTTCAAATATGGTAGTACTGCCAAAACCATACATACAAAATCTGAACTCTGAAAACTAGATCTAGATCTAGAAAAAACTTGAAACAAAGTGGCAATCTCTTTTGCATTTCTTTAGATGTTGCTAAATAAAAATTTAAGCAGTTCAAGCGAAAATCATTTAAGAACCGTAATAAATTTATAGTGTCCTTTCCCAAGGATCACATATTTTCTACTTTTATACCTTTAAATATTTCCATTTATTTGCAGTTTCTCCCATTTTCTAGAGCTCCTTCAGTGGAGCAGCGTAACCCGGAGTGAGACTAGTGGCCAACATGCTTGGAGCTCACATATTTAGTTTTGTACAGCCCCCAACCCCTTGCAAGGACGCGTTTTGCGTACCTTTTAAATTTGTCCTCCCAATTCTCTTTCGATTTTTCGATTTTCGATTTTACAAATCTCTTTTAAAAATTTCCTACAAAATGAGAAATTTTCCACGGATTAGCAACACTGAATGGGACTTTAAAATTCCATTATTTTTGTTAGTTGGATATTGTACGCCAATGTGATGTAGTCCACCTAAAGATTATATACCGTGTCCCTTTCAAACCTCCCACATTTTAATTAATTGCTAACAAAGTATGCGGAATTATGAAATGAGACTGATATTGAAAGAAAGAGAAACTCAAAGAATTATTTCATTTGGTTGAAGTTAATTCAACTGTCACATATTGGGTAACAATGGCATAAAACAAAATGGCGACTCCGCAGAAACTCAAAGAATTGTTATTTCATTTGTTTGAAGTAATTCATCTGTCACATGTTAAGCAACAATGGCATAAAACAAAATGGCGACTCAGCAGCAACGCGCGCAAACTGTTTTCTGGTATGCAGAAACGAAATAAATAATTACAGTGCAAAGAAATTACAGGAGAGAATATGGAGGAAATGCACTTGATGAGGAATACCATTAAGGCATGGCGTGAGAAGTTTCTGGAGACTGAAAGTGTGGACAAACAATTCGGAGGTTCTCGTCGACGTGTCTCAGAAGAGAGGATTGAAAAAATTAGAGCAGGATTTCAGAGAGTCCTCAAAAATCAATTCGTCATGCATCCCGGTAATTTAATGCGTTGAGATCAACTGTGCATCGAGTGCTTCATAAGCAACTTCGTTTGTACCTCGGCAAGGTGCAAATTATTCAACAATTAAAACCAGACGACAGGCCACGCTATTGAAATGCTGGATCGTATTGGCAGGTACCCTCAGTTTCTTGGAAACGTCTTTTTTTCAGTCGAGGCAACGTTTCATGTATCAGGATCTGTCAATCTGCACAATGTAAGGATCTGGGGTTCACAAAATCCACACGTCTACCGTGAACATGCCAGGGATAGCCCAAAAGTAAACGCTTGGTGTGGTCTGATGAAGAACAGGATTGTCGGTCCTTTATTCTTCCATGAGGAATCAATAACCGGTATGCCAAGACATGTTGGAACAGTTCTTGTACCACCAGGTAGCTGATCTGCAACCTAAAGTAATGTTTCAACAAGACGGAGCCCCCCAAACTGGAGCCTAGCTGTTCGAAATTTCCTCACAGAAACCTTTCCAGATCGCTGGATTGGACGCGGCGGACCAATTTGATGCCACCACGTTCGCCAGACATCACTCCACTGGACTTTTTCCTATGTAAAAGACCGAGTGTTTGAGTCTCCAGTACAAAATATTCAAGATTTACTAACTCGCATCCGTGACACAATTGCAATAGTATCATGTTGGACAGAACGTGGAACGAAATCGACTACAGACTTGATATTGTTCGTACTATTGCTGACGCCCAGCGTTCCTGGCGCGTGTCCTTGAGTACAATGCACAGTCTGCGAGCATCTGTTGATAGTGTAGCTGAGAATGGTACCACCTCCTATACACGTCACGTCAGCAATCTGTCAACCGCAGTTGCCAGTCTTGCTGCCCAGACTACGGCAAAAGTAAGATTCTCGCACTTAAGTTTCCCTACCCTAGCGTTCCTACGTGTGTCGCTGAGTACAGTGTCCAGTCAGTGGGCTTCTGTTACCACTACCTCCTCTTAAATACACGTCACATCAACAATCTGCCAATTACAATTGCCAGCTTTATCTAGTGTGTGACAGTGAAAATTCTTTGAGGTTTTTCTTTCTTTTAATACCAGACTCATTTCATAATTCCGCACACTTCGTTAGTAAATAGCTAAAGAGACGCATGGCACGATTTCGATATTATGTAAACACTAAGATTAAAGGTTTCTCATAAAGGCTAGAATATAGTATATCGGTTGCGAGTTTTCTAACTAAATCGACTATTTAAAAATCTTATGTCGCTAAAACAAAATACTTCTTTTATAAAACGATAAACCATAATAATAGTAATGAAATAATAATGAGATAAAATAAAACTAGTGAAAAGTATTGTAACAAATATACGAGACACATTACTGTACTGTAATAATAAAACTAAGGAGCCATCTATATGCAGACGTGGAAGTATCATTAAAAAACTATCTGCAATTCGTATGCAACAAAATTTAATAAACCTATATTATTATACTAGAGGAGACCAAGGAAATATGAATAACTGGCTGTCGCCATTAAATATCTTCCAATATAAAAAGCCAGGAATAGTTTCAGATTCTCATATGAGGCAACAAAATTCTTAAACTTGCAACAGTTAACATCGAAATCTAGGAATCCGTTATCCTCGATACATGTTACGATGATTTTAAAAAGTTTAATAACTAGGGAGCGGATTTTTGTGTGCTAAAAAAATTAAATATATTTCTTTTTTATGTTCTAAAAAGTACGAAAATATTTGCTAAAAATAAAAAGAATATTTTTTTTAATATGACAAAAATACCTTACTTAGCTTGGAAAAAAATGTTACTGGGTACTCACCAACCACACTTGAGTGCTAGTAGTTGGCCAAGAATTGCAGTGAACAACAAAGGTCATCTCCAAATTCTCCATCACAAATGCATGCCGATCATCTCTGAACAACGACTTATACTGTGAAAACGATCTTTCCACATCACAGGACGTCAGACGTTCATTTTTAAAGAGAGGAATGTCACGAACACATACACCGTCAATTTCACCTACAGGCACACTCTCTTAATACTTGAGCAACTTTACACATTTTTTTATATCCACTGTTGTTCTCAAACACATTCTGGAATTTGTCCCTTAGTACTTGTACTTCTGAACCTGGTAGCGAGTCTAGTTTAATTTTCGCGGCATGCACCTCCCTGTTTCAGACAACAGGTTTTTTAATGAATAATTTCGAGGGAAAAATTGTTCCGGAGCCGGGTATCGAACCCGGGACCTTTGGTTTAACGTACCAACGCTCTACCACTGAGCTACCCGGGAACTCTAACCGACACCGATCCAATTTTTCCCTCTATATCCACAGACCTCAAAGTGGGCTGACAACCGTCAAGCAACCAACTTCGAGTGCACACTAACTCCGTGTGACTTAAATTGTGCTTTTCTGTTAACGAACAGTGACGTGTATTATGCAAATCAAGATTTCAGGTATAACTCCCTGTAAAGTTGATTTGAATAAATTCGAGGGAAAAATTGTTCCGGAGCCGGGTATCGAACCCGGGACCTTTGGACCAAATTATTCAAATCAACTTTACAGGGAGTTATACCTGAAATCTTGATTTGCAGGTTTTTTAATGTTTCGAGTTTTTTATGGTGTCACACAAAAAGCTTAGATTTGCTAATAGGAAAGCCAAATCGTTTTTTAAACAACCATCTTTCAGTATATATTGAAGGATATCGATTGACGAAGCCCGATAACAAGGAATCACAAGATATATTGCCGTACTTGATGGACATGAGCGAGAGGCGAGAGATTTGTTTAAATTAAATAATGTTCATGCCCGAGCTCTTATCTTTTGTGTTTCACAAACAAAGCGTGGAATGAAATCATCTTCAGCAACAATAAACATTCCCAATTATGTGTTGCAAGATCTCTCCTCCTTGTCCATGTTCATTTATTCTCTAATAATAATATTGATATGCTGGCTAGCAGTTCTCAGAACTTGAGGCGATACTATTACAAAAATGGATCACGGCTACACCACACAGCGCTTAGAAACACGAAGCAACCAAGAATTCTTAAAAAGATAACGTAATTCTGAGTGACATAGTTGATTTAGTTTTAAAATGTTTAAAAGTTCTTGTAAAAATATTATTTAAGTAAAAAAACTCCAAGATTTATGTGTTTATAATAGATTTCCTGAAAATATGTATTTACATATTTTTTTGGGGGGAAATATGTATTTTTATGTGAAATAAAATTCGGGTTTTAAATTTGAAACTTCATGTTCGGAATTTTTAACTTTGTTAATTGTGTTTTATTTCAAGCAAAAATAATATTTAATTACATAGGAATCCGCTCCTTAATAATAACGTCCGAAAACACTAGGACATTCAATAAGTAATGACAACACTACTGTAAATCAGCGCTCCTAGCGATGAGCATCGGAATCTTTTAGTAAGTAATAGAGGAGCGATTGTTGCGTAAATGTGAAATATTTAAGTGATCATAGGGACTGCTTCTGATTTGTATAATACCGCCCTAAAATGTTCACTATGTATGAACAAAGATATTTTATAAAAATACAAATTGTAAAAGGATAAAATGTAAACCAGTGCTTTATGGTATTACAAGAAGCTTGTGGGAGTGAAGTCCCATCATACCGACTTTTGCAAGATGGGTGGAAGCGAGGCATTCGCTTTCAATCAAGAGTTGGCTTCCGAATAGCTTTAGATCGATCAGTGAAAAAGAGGTCCAGAAATGATGCTGCAGTCCACACCTGTGGAATAACGGTCAGCGCGTCTGGCTGCGAAACCAGGTGGCCGGGTTCGAATTCCGGTCGGGGCAAGTTACCTGGTTGAGGTTTTTTCCGGGGTTTTCTCTCAACCCAATACGAGCAAATGCTGGGTAACTTTCGGTGCTGGACCCCGGACTCATTTCACTGGCATTATCACCTTCATTTCATTCAGACGCTAAATAACCTAGATGTTGATACAGCGTCGTAAAATAACTCAATAAAATAAAAAATTAAATATGATGCTGCAGATGGAGTCCGCCGTCTTCCAAGGATTTATCAACATACTGTCCACATGACAGTATTTTAAGTATATAATGCCAAAAGCAACCTAAATAAATTTAGTGAGAAACAGTAACTATGTTGCCATTACTTTTCGAATGCCCTGGCATACTGCACATTTACAATTCTGTGGAGGGCTGACGGTAAAATGGGATAAATACAACGAAATAGCAACTTAGTGAAATAATCGTAATATACGTACTGAACAGAAAACTACAAATAAACATATTATTCTTCTTCTTTTCCAGAATAAAATAGAATAGCAACTATTTTTTGATAGGTATTTCCGGAAATATTTAATTTCTGAGGGTGTATAGGAATCCTTTCTGTTTTCGTATGACATTCGAAATACTTTACCTAATAAAACTTGTCTTTCATTCCTATCCCACGTTTAACTTCGACGATGAAAATCTCCTAAGTTGAATTCAATCATAGCTTCCTGCCTAAGAGCAGGCCTTTCACTGCAAACCCAGTATTCTCCAATCTTTTCTATTTACTACCTTCTTCTTAATCTTCGCATATGATCCATATGTCTTAATGTCGTCTACTATCTGATATCTTCTTCTGCCCCGAACTTTCCTCCCGTTCACCATTCCTTCCAGTGCATCCTTCAGTAGGCAGTTTCTTCTCAGTCAATGACCCAACCAATTCCTTTTTCTTTTCCTGGTTAGTTTCAGGATCGTTCTTTCTCCTCCCACTTTTTTCAACACAGCTTCATTTCTTACTCTGTCCATTTCACATGCTCCATTCTTCTCCATATCCACATTTCAAACGCTTCTAGTCGTTTCTCTTCTCTAATGTCTTCAGGCCCACACAATGCCACACTCCACACAAAACACTTCACTAGTGTCTTCCTTAGTGTTTTTGTACAGAGGCCCGCACAACATGCTCCATTCATTCATTCATTCATTCATTCATTCATTCATTCATTCATTCATTCATTCATTCATTCATTCATTCATTATATTCCATAGATCTTACTTGAGCAATGAAGCTTTAAGATGTGGAACAAGTCAAAATTTTACAATATTACAATTACAATTTTTACAAATTTTTACAATAATTCACAATTTTTACAAATTTTTACAATATTTTACCATTTTTACAGTTTTACAATTTAGTAATTTTCTACAATGATGAGGTGAGGTCCGAGGATTCGCCAAAAGATTACCCGGCATTTGACTTTTGGTTGGGGAAACCTCGGAAAAACCCAACCAGGTAATCAGATGAAAGGGGTGAAATGAAGTGATGCCGAGGACTCGCCATAGACCATCCGGCTTCAGTCCCACGGCTGGGGAAAACCTCGGAAGAAACCATTCAATGAGCCGAAAGGGGGATCCAACCCAAGCCCGAACGCAGCTCCGGATCAGCAGCCCAGCGAGTCTGCCAACTGAGCTACATCGATGGCTCTCTAAAAATATACAATACATAGCCAATCAGATTATTAAACTTACAAACGCAAACGATCATTCATCAGTTGAGCTATACGTATAATACAAAACAAGTTAATTAAATTTAAGGCATAAACAATTCAATCAGTTGTGATACACAGAAATTGATAGTACATATCATGCAAACTACTTCAAATTACAAACACAAACAATTTATCAATAGAGCCGAAATGTAGTAATTATACACCTGGCAGCAGCCCTTTAATGTACCTCATTAAAGTACACCTATTCATTAAAGTTCAGGTTTTCCACCAATCAGAAAGCGATATGAAAGCGCAAGTATCGATTATTCTCGGATATGCAATCGAAAGACAACTAGCGAAACGTCACGGAAGCTGGAAATCCAATACTGTCGCAGAAGGTTATGTTCTGTTACTATAATAATTAGCGTTAATCGTAAATAATATTCAAATAAATTCAATTTGTCATCTCGTTTTTCAATGTCTAAATCAATTTCCAGGTTATATCAAGATTAATGTTCATTTTACTCTCTAGATTATATCAAGGTCAATGACATTTGTTTTTCGGAAAAAATCAATACTTTCGCGTCTACGCACATCTCACAGTTTACGAGATATTGCACAACGTCACTTCCGCTCCCCAGTCAGATAAGATACTCGCTTTTTAATTACTACCGTTATAGGCTCGTTGCATAATGTACTATTCAAAGCGTGGCCAAATAAAATGCTACTACATGATGAATAATGGCAATTTTAGTGGTGGTGGTGGTGGTGGTGGTGGTGGTGGATTATTGATGAAATTATTGAATTATTGTAAGGTAGAAAGTGACTCCGAATAAACATGTTAGACTTTGTTTGCGTTATTTATTCCACTAGAACTAGCCGGGATATAAAGTCCGGTCTAGTTATTTAAGTCCGGACTTTTAACTTTCCAGATAAAAGTTCGTCAAATAGTGTCCACATTTGGGAATGGTAGATAAAATAATTAGCTTATCGAAGTGAATAGCGCTGGGAGAGGTCGCACATTAATTCTTCCCTCATGGAAGAGAGTGTAACATTCCTTTATGTCTTGTGAGGGTGGCGAGATGATGTAAGACCCATACAGCAAGCAGCATATTGCCTGTCACTAATTCTCCCCCAGCATTTCCCTGCAGGATACCCTTCATCACTTAACACGACTCTTATTGTGGTCCTTCGCATCTCTTCCCTTATTATACGTATACACCGTGTTATTTCCTATTATTTCATTGAGTCTCCATGTTACGAAACCCTTCAAATCCCAATCGGGTCCTTCAATATCGAACTAGGACAATCAATCGCAAGAAACTTCGTCGTAAACTGAAGGAATCAAGTAATTTAGCCTCTTAGAATACAATCTGTAAGCTCATTAATACATTAAATACCGTATGAAACAAAAATTATTTGCCGAATGTGGAAAATAATATTATTTCGAAATGACTATTACACTTTTACAACGTCATACTACTTTTGACCAATAAAACGGTAAGAAACGACCTCTTTCAACCAATCATGGCTGCTTATCGCACAATTTTATCGCGTCACTAGCATTTGTTAGATTTTATCACTATCCTAGCATTTGTTTCTTTGTTTGCCAACATTTCAAACTGCACTGGTCTGGACGTCAAAAAACCGAAAATTACAAATAATTCCAGTCGATGCACAGCACTTTCAAATATGACTCGCATTGGTATTCAGGAACAAGAATTAATAAAGATCACTGGTCATAGCAATGCATCTTCCCTGAAACCCTATTTAAAAATAAATGAAGAGCACCATTCGGAAAACCTGAATAAGTTGAGGAATACACCATGTACATCAACGAGTTCCACTTCTTTTACGCACACGTAAAATATAACATCAACTGAACCACCAATTACTAAAACATTCAAATTTGAAAATTTTACTTTCAATAATTGTTCCTTTTAAAATTATTCATGTTTATTTTTTATTTAATCATCCTTAATTAAAATTTTTCTTGTTTATTTCATCATCCCTAATTAAAACTTTTCTAACACTTGTTTATATTATTTAGGTTATGTTATAGCTTCTGCTATTCGATATTATGGATAGTTACGTATCAGAAATTGTTTAATATTAAGATTTATTGAAAATCATCTGGCAAGTGATGTTTATTACTGGGATCCGGATAATTGAAGTGGAATGCAACTATTTTAATAAAAATGAAACTGTATCAACAGAGCCTTCTTGACTAGTAACCGTCCACGGAGTTCAATGAATATTCCATAGTTGGCACAACTGATAACAAGAAATAAGCTAGGCCTAATCATAACACACTACTGCCATCTAGCGTAATATTTGTTATGTTGCGATGGTACAATAATACATTTGAAGACAGTTGTATTTTCGTAAGTCAATTAATATTTTATTGTATTGGAGTACTTCGTTACTTCTAATCTTTATATACTTTCTTCTAATCGTGTAATAGTCAATTAAATCCCACTCGAGTTTTGATTTTCTCTAGATAAATCAAAACCTTTAGTGAGATTACTGTTGACTATTACACTCTTACTACGTCATACTACTTTTGACCAATAAAACGGAACGAAAGGACGTATTTCAACCAATCATGGCTGCTTATCGCACAATTTTATCGCGTTCCTAGCATTTGTTTAATTTTATCGCGTCCCTAGCATTTGTTTTATTTTATCGCGTCCCTAGCATTTGTTTTATTTTATCGCGTCCCTAGCATTTGTTTCTTTGTTTGCCAACATTTGAAACTGCGGTGGTCTGGACGTCAAATATATATATATATATATAATTACAAATCACTCCAGTCGATGCACAGCAGTTTCAAATATGACTCGCATTGGCATTCAAGAACAAGAATTAATAAAAATCACTGATCATACCTATGCATCTTTTGAAATCCGATTTACAAATAAATGAAGAGCACCATTCGGAAATCCTGAATAAGTTGAATAAACCATGTAGACCTAAATCAACGAGTTCCACTTCTATTACGCACACGTCCAATATAACATCAATTGAACCACCAACCACATTCAAATTTGAAAATTGTACATTCAATAATTATTCCTTTTAAAATTATTCATTCGGAAATCCTGAATAAGTTGAATACACCATGTAGGCCTAAATCAACGAATTCCACTTCTATTACGCACACGTCCAATATAACATCAATTGAACCACCAACCACATTCAAATTTGAAAATTGTACATTCAATAATTAGTCCTTTTAAAATTATTCATGTTTATTTTTTATGTCATCGTCGTTAATTAAAACTTTTCTAACACTTGTGTATATTAGTTAGGTTATGTTATAGCTTCTGCTATATGATATTATGGATAGTCACGTGTCAGAGATTGTTTAATATTAAGATTTATTGAAAATCATCTGTCAAATGACGTTGATTACTGGGATTCGGATAATTGAAGTGGAATGTTGCATTGAAATAAAAATGAAACTGGATCAACAAAGCCTTCTTGACTAGTAACATTGTCATCGTGTATAATAGATCGAGAACTTCTCTACGAGAAGGCATTGCTCACTACTGCCATCTAGCATGCATCTAACGTAATGTTTGTAATGTTGAGATGGTATAATAATACATTTGAAGACAGTTGTATTTTGGTAAGTCAATTAATATTTTATTGTATTGGAGTACTTCGTTACTTCTGATCTTTACATACTTTGTTCTAATCGTGTAATAGTCAATTAAATCCCACTCGAGTTTTGATTTTCTCTAGATAAATCAAAACGTCTCGTGAGATTACTGTTGATAAAGAGAGAAAAAGTTTAATATTACCAAAATTTTATTACATTAAGTGTTATGTGCTCCTTTACATAAATTTGTAGTGCAATTCTGATACAGTGCATTAGTATGTGTTATGAAGATTGTAATAAAAAGATGAGGGACACAGGAAAGTAATCTTTAATATATAGACCTCTGTTCTACTCTGAACAAAGTATCAAGCGAGATTGCATGTGAGTGTACGCGTGCATTGCGTATCGGCAGAGATTATTGCTGGCGGCAGGGTTTGATTAGCTGCCGTTGTTGATGGGAAGAGAACCCCCAAGTCTATCAGACGTCCTTGCGTCTCTCTATCTATCAAGTCGGAAGTCGCACAAAGTCTTTGCATATGTATATAGTAGGAAGGTAGTGGTTGTTGGAAAATTTGCATGCTGTAACAAGGTGGTGCGCCAAATCTCCTCAGAATCAGGTTTTCCTTGTCTTACCCATCAAAAGTGAAAGGTTCAAGGAAGGAAGGTGATGCTGCTTTGGTTGTTTGGTCTTCTCTTAGAAACACAGATAACAAGAAGACGCGCAATGTTGGAGGAAATGACGCCTCTGTCATATGGGCTGCTCAGGCTCGGTATTGGATTTGCGTATAAAGGGTTTATCTACCGGAGACGAGTGCTCGAGCACTGAGAGAACGTACAGGTGGTTTGCTAGCCAGTTTGGCACTGTCGTCAGAAACTTTAATCAGTCACAAGTCAAGTACGTTTAAGGGGAGTGGGTAGTGATGCCTGTGCTATTAAAAAATTTCAGTACAAACATGTAGTTCAATATTTCTAGGCTTTTAGTATTCAGAGTGGAATAAAAATTTCCAGGCTTATACAATCAATCATTCTGAATTCATTGGTATATAAGACAACTAAATAGTTTCAAATCCAAGTGTAAAAGAAAGGCCCTAACTGATAACCTGTTTTCCCACTTTGATAAGTGTACCTAATTCTTCAGGTGCACATTACTTGTTACATTTTTCACTCATATATCTTGTATATTTTTAAGTTATCAAGTATTGTATATTGTAAATTCTAAAGCAAAATTTAGTTAAATATTTCACTTCTAGTGAAACAGAAAAAATATTGAACTTTGCTTATCATTTTTTTGCAATTTTTTAATGCATATATATTTTTTTTTCTCGTGTTATGTGTGTGATATTCTTAAACCCGTAGGTATACTATGTATAACACAGGCTGCAGAAAGCACTGTAAAAATTGCATATAAACTGATTCAGTAGTTTCAGAAAAAAATGCACTTAAGTTTGAAAAATTTCAACTTATGGAAAACTCCATTAAAAAAAAAAAAGATATATGAATTACATACACCGCCAAATTTAATGAGGCCGTTTGAATGGCTTATCTGCAGAAATACCTCCCACAATATTTATATTGTTTTAAACAGGAAGTTTTTACTTTTTTTTAAAACGTAAAATAAATAATCGGATTTTTGACCCCCAATCACTACCTGGTTCCCTTAAAGGTTTCTCTACACATCAATTAATGACCATTGTACATCACGAGCATAAATTTGACGTTCTTTAAGTGTTTTCTTGCTTGTTCACACCAGTTGTTACAGAAATTTACATAGATCTAAGAAAGAAGGAAATTATGTTAAATGTGACATTTATTATTTTTTGCAACATTTTCTTTCTTTCTCCCTTTTTTCTTCCTTCCCTTCTGTCTTTCTTTCTTTCTCTCTTCCAGTTTTACCTCCTATTTTGATATCGATTCATTGTAGCATGTGGTTTAGTCAACTGTCCGAAGAGAGGTCTGAACTTTACGACTGATACCAAGAAGGCACCACTTATGAGGCAATTAGGCCAGTAGATAATGAGGTAGGGTGGCCAGTTCCATTCTCCCTCCATTGCATATATCGCCGATTAGCTACACACATATAGTGAGGATCTCGTAAGAGCAGTTCCTAAAAGGCTAATTTGGCCGTCTCTTCAGTGTTGCCAACTAATACCAGATATCACCAAAGATGGTAAAATCACAATTCCATGTACAATAATAATAATAATAATAATAATAATAATAATAATATACTATTAACAATAACGATGTCATGCTTATTTACTTATTTATTACATCTCATCATTATGTTGGGAGGTATTTTCTAAATGGTTCAATAATTTGTGAAAGAGTAGGCCTATAGACTATTTTCCTCTTGGACCTCTCGCACATTATGTTGGTAATTAGTAGATTAATATGATCTAATATTAAAATGTATTTTGTCTGACAACATGAAATTCATTGCTTTGGCTAAACAGTTTAAGATTCACGAGACCTAACCTAAAAATGTATTTTGTTTGATCACGTCAAATGATTAGTACAAACTCCGAAACCCGAACGCCACTTTGAAATGTATGCTTAAGAACACTTACGCCTAATAATTTTGCTATTCTCGTCATAATTGCTGTCCCCGTGCGCATTTTTTCGATCACCCAAGTGCATGTATCACACCATATGTTATATTTATTTACACTTACCTGACTATAATCTTGAATTGCAACCAGAACGCAACACAACACACAAACTATTATGTATTAATATAACACTGATATTGATTAATTATTAGTATGTTCGAATTTCACTGGCTTCCAGTAATCGGCTCAGAAATCTAGAACAATTTGAATTTTTATAATTTATACTGCCGACAACAGCAGCTCCTGCTACCAACATAACGGTTAGAAAATCACGACTAGTTGTAGTATTTCTCAGTATCGAAATTCGAAAAGAAGTTGGCAAAAAAAAATTCATTCTTCAAACTAGAAAATCACCATAATCCACTAGCATATGTAGTAATGGGGGAAAATGGTTAGGTTTCATCCTTAGGGTATTAAATTAGCTGATCCGGACTATAGCAGGCCTATATGAGATGGTAGGCCTATATCTTTATACCAACACTGGATAGGGGCATATTGTAAGGTTCTCTGAACGTGTGGTCAGCATAGCACAAAATCACACTTAAGACAACAGAGAACAGGATATGGCGTAGGTCAAACATTTAGTCCAACGCACGCAGTGATGCAACAGCGTCATTTATTTGGGGGAGGAGTAAGAATTTATCGTGAGAAATTTTTTTCATGACAAGTCTTAGCATAATTTTATTGTGTTGGGGGTATTAATAATGCTATGCTATCAAGTAGCTTACAACTTAGACAATCATCGCATGTAAGGCGAACAATGGATCTAAATTCTCTAAGTACAGAGATCCATTCCTCGTGAAATAAATAAATAAATAAATAAATAAATAAACAAGCAAATAAATCAATCAATAATCTGGTTGGGTCCTCTGATTGACGTTCTGGCGCAATGTTATGCGATTACTACAACTATTACTACTACTGTTACTATTATTACTACTACTACTACTACTATTACTACTACTACTACTATTACTACTATTACAACTACTGTTACTACTACTACTATTATTATTATTACTACTACTGTTACTATTAATACTACTATTATTACTAATACTTTTATTATTACTACTACTATTACTATTATTATTCCTACTACTGTTACTACCTCTACTACTACTACTATTACTATTACTATTATTATTACTGCTACTACTAGTACTACTTGTACTACTACTATTATTACTACTACTATTACTACTACTGTTACTACTACTACTATTACTAGACCTACTACTATTATTATTATTACTATTATTATTGCTATTGTTACATCTACTATTACTACTACTACTATTATTATTATTTCTATTACTACTATTACTATTAATACTACTATTACTACTACTATTATTACTAATACTTTTATTATTACTACTACTATTACTATTATTATTCCTACTACTGTTACTACTACTACTACTACTACTACTACTACTACTACTATTACTATTATTATTATTATTATTATTACTGCTACTACTAGTATTACTTGTACTACTACTATTATTACTACTACTATTACTACTACTACTACTATTACTAGACCTACTACTATTATTATTATTACTATTATTATTGCTATTGTTACATCTACTATTACTACTACTACTATTATTATTATTTCTATTACTACTGTTACTATTAATACTACTATTACTACTACTATTATTACTAATACTTTTATTATTACTACTACTATTAATATTATTATTCCTTCTACTGTTACTACTACTACTACTACTACTATTACTATTATTATTATTATTATTATTATTATTACTGCTACTACTAGTATTACTTGTACTACTACTATTATTACTACTACTATTACTACTACTACTATTACTAGACCTACTACTATTATTATTATTACTATTATTATTGCTATTGTTACATCTACTATTACTACTACTACTATTATTATTATTTCTATTACTACTGTTACTATTAATACTACTATTACTACTACTATTATTACTAATACTTTTATTATTACTACTACTATTACTATTATTATTCCTACTACTGTTACTACTACTACTACTATTACTATTATTATTATTATTATTATTATTATTATTATTATTACTGCTACTACTAGTATTACTTGTACTACTACTATTACTACTACTACTATTATTAGTACTACTATTACTACTACTGTTATTATTACTACTACTACTACTCTATCAACAATCCAACGATGTAAGATAATCATGTAGTTGATACAGCATCGATAAATAACTCCGTAAAAAACAATGACCTCCGGAATAGAAAGCAAATACGGTACTGGTGAACAAGTAGCCTACGATAAATAAAAACTGTTCTCTGTAATGGACTGTCACAAGTGGAATTATGTGTGTGTCTGTACCCGCTAAGCCAATGCATCTCGGTAATCCAGCCCGAAGTAGCCAGACTTGTAGTAGAATTTCGCAATAATCTCCACGGACTGCACATTAATTAGTGACGTCACCACTGACTGAATCGAGCTGTCAGATTATGTCAAGGGGAGATGAGCGCAAGGCTCTTGTATTGGATTATTCAGGGGCGGCGGTTTCCACACGCCCTCTTCCAACCCCTTTCACACATCCCAGACCTTTTAAATCTTATCGCACCCCACGTCGTGCTTGTTGCAGCCATTCGCGTCTACTGAAGGATGCAGTGATTACCGCCACCTCCTCGTTTTCATAATCGGTGTCGGTTGTGTTTCCATTAATTATGCATGCAAAAAGGAAACTCTTCCGAGAGTTCCTAACCTTCGTGGAGCATCTTATGTGCACAAACCTGTTTTGTATTAAAAGCATTACCTTTTACTTCATAAATTGGATTTGCAATTTGATCGGTACAACTTTGTGTTACAGTACCATCCGTGGTACGCAGTTTCAATTGATGTTGCTGTTTTATATGCTGGATAATGGATAGATATACGAGTATCTTTCTATAGTAAAAGTTTAGAATCTTGATAACGTCTTAAGCTGTTATTTTCCGAACACGGCGGCGTACATACAGCTAGTGATGTTAGAAATCAAAAGTGATAATACAATAATAACGCAATCTCAGACCATGCTCAAAGGAAGAAAAATAAAGAAGGTAAACTTGCGAATTCCAAATTAGACAGTACAGCAAGTGGATAGCTTCAAATGCTTGGGGTATACTGTAAGCCAGTGATGTCAAAGCAAGCGCATTTTTCTGATCTTGACGTCGTGCGCGGGCAGCAAGCGCTAAGTATGGAAAGAGGAAGGGTTGTGTATATGAATAAGCAACCTGTTGGATTAAGAAAACAATGGTGCACAAACTTCAAACGGGACGTGAAAATTTATGTCGTTATTTTTATATGGCTTCTTTCTGTTTAATATTATCTATATTGTCTGTAAAACAAAAGTAATAACACTGATTTCTTAATATTGCACTTGTGTTTTAAATCTTAATAACATAATAGAGAGTTAAGAGGGAATATTCACTTAAATTCCATAGTAGTATAATATTATACTGTATTAAGTGGATGAAACACATCATTCATGAAGAAAGAGATTGAGTATGACATGATAAGTTGGAATTTATATTTATGGTATATTTAGCCTTACAAAAATAATCAATAAACTAATCAAAACAATATTACAGTACAAAGCAAAGTTTCTGTTTTAAGTGTAACTAATATTACATAACAAAACACTTATCGCATTATGCTTTTAAGCTGATATTTGTGAGCAACTTCCTATCATCAGAATATTAAATTATTTTCTCGAAATCTGCTGAAGCTATAGAGCTTACATTTTTACAACGCATGGACACGTATCTTTTGCTTATGATGTAACAGTAGTTGCTTTGTTAATTCATTTCCTTACAAACAATTTCCATGCGAATATTTTCAAAATTTTCAATACACCATCTTCAGTAATACGTATATACGGTATATTAGATTTACGAAAACATTCTGTAAGGCTACTAAATAAATAGGCCTATACCTGAAAAGTTGCGAAAATATATATTTTAAATAAAAAAATCAAACTTGTGAAAAATGAGCATTAAAATTAAAACTTACATTCTTATAATGCACTTATACTTCTCATGTAAATCTAAAAATTACCATGGATACAGTTTTAATAAGATCTCTTCCCTTTATCTATTGAATTAGTGCTGGCCATCCCTGAATATAGCTCGACCAAGCGGCATATACCACCTCTATCGTCTGTCTTTTTCCTTTCCGCTGTAAAGCGCTCAGGCTCTCGTGGGCTCTAAAGCGCGCGCTTGCTCCTGTGGGCATCAATTGACATGCCTGCTATAAGCAGTAACATGAGCTGCTGCCAGAAAGTCAAAAGGAGGATATCAATGGCAAAGGAAGCTTTTAATAGAAAAAGGACCATCTTGTGCGAACCTCTGGCCAAAGAACTAAGGAAGAGACTAGTAAAGTGCTTTGTGTGGAGTGTGGCATGTATGGAGGAAGAAATTTTCTTCATTGAAAGGAAATACGATTAATTGTAACATAAAAATTCAGGAAATATTCTTAAGCGTTAAATTTAGTGTTAGATAAAGGTTTGCAAAAATAATTTGTACACTTCATTATAAGCCTAGAATCATTAATGTTACGTGAGGATAATTATCAGGGGGTGTAAATACCAGGGAGCATCTCGAAAAGTTTATGATTAAAAGTGCATTATTATTATTATTATTATTATTATTATTATTATTATTATTATTATTATTATATTATCATTATTGAATTTGATTACGCATTTTTTCCAGGTCATCAAGGGTGACGTTATCTGTGAATCTTTCATAAATAATATCAGCTTTCGATTCCTTTTAAAGAATTGAGAGTTCAAAAAATTTTCTGCACTAGAAATTTTAAATCTCTTTCTCCGATCTCTATATGAATAAAAAATGCTAATATGGAGGGTTGTGTTATCGATTCATGTAATATCTAGTATTGGCTGTTTGTTGAATGATTTAATTCGTATTATAATCTGTAAAATTTTGTCATTTTTTATTTTTCTATATTTTCACTGACTAAATTAATTCATTTATATGTTTGTTTTAATTAGATTACCAGGAGTTTATCTAGTGCATTCTATTTCTTTATTAATATTGCATTATAATTGTTTTTAAAGCTGTAACACTGTTTTAATATTCATATTATTTTTTCATTGTATTACTGTGCTGGACTATAATTGGCCAACGACTTTGACCAGTATATAAATATCAATAAATAAGTACAGTATTATTATTATTATTATTATTATTATTATTATTATTATTATTATTATTTTAAGGTATATTTATTAACATTATACTATGTTGTAATACAACATATTCATGAATATTCTTATAACATATGTGAAACCAATTTTAACTTCTGTTTAATTTTGTATAATAAAAAATGATTGTGTCATTATTATACTTACACAATAATCATATATATATATATATATATATATATATATATATATATATATATTAAAGAGATAGGTTTGGAAGTAAATCCCAAAAAGACAAAGTATATGATTATGTCTCGTGACGAGAATATTGTACGAAATGGAAATATAAAAATTGGAAATTTATCTTTTGAAGAGATGGAAAAATTCAAATACCTGGGAGCAACAGTAACTAATATAAATGATACTCGGGAGGAAATTAAACACAGAATAAATATGGGAAATGCCTGTTATTATTTGGTTGAGAAGCTTTTATCATCCAGTCTGCTGTCAAAAAATCTGAAAGTTAGAATTTATAAAACAGTCATATTACCGGTTGTTCTTTATGGTTGTGAAACTTGGACCCTCAGTGTGAGAGAGGAACTTAGGTTAAGGGTGTTTGAGAATAAGGTGCTTAGAAAAATATTTGGTGCTGAGAGGGATGAAGTTACAGGAGAATGGAGAAAGTTACACAACACAGAACTGCACGCATTATATTCTTCACCTGACATAATTAGGAACATTAAATCCAGACGTTTGAGATGGACAGGGCATGTAGCACGTATGGGCGAATCCAGAAATGGACATAGAGTGTTAGTTGGGAGGCCGGAGAGAAAAAGATCTTTGGGACGGTCGAGACGTAGATGGGAAGATAATATTAAAATGGATTTGAGGAAGGTGGGATATGATGATAGAGAGTGGATTAATCTTGTTCAGGATAGGAACTAAGGACGGGCTTATGTGAGGGCGGCAATGAACCTCCGGGTTCCTTAAAAGCCATTAAGTAAGTATATGATAGGTAAGACACTTCATTTTATATAACAGGAAAATTGATAGAACACTCAAATATATTGATATATAGCTATGTATTTTTTTTTAAGTTCAGTGGGGGTTCAAACCCAGTAAACCCCCTTGCGTAGCCTACGTCCTTAGCCTCGGACCATATTCCGTATTATACTTAGGTTCAATAAATTAGTGGTAGAGAAATAGCGTATCTTCTTGTAGAATAAACAAAATAATTAAGACTGTTGAAGATTAGGCGAACATATTATAAAGTTGGTAACTATTATTACTGTTACGTCTAAATAATTTCGGTAATGCCTAGTTACTTTCCATCTTGACAATGCGTGTTCACAGTTTTCTATTTTTTCTAATTTCTTGAAGTCCGATCAGAAAAGTAGAAGCAAAAGTGATCAAAGTGGCTGTTTTTTATGCTCAGGGACGCTGTGGGCTCGCAGTTTATTAAGAATTGAGCCACTATGTTCGGTTATAATTTGTGAGCCAGCGGTCGTGACGTAACAGTGTGGGGTTAATTTGTACGACGCGCTTACAGTCGGCAGCTGAAGGTAGAGTTCTCTGTTACGGGAGGTGTGAAGCCTGTAGCCATCTGGCGGGATGCTGAAGAACTACGAAGGTCGGGACCTTACACCGAGCGCCACTAGTGAGCAATTGTTTCATTCGAAGGCAGCCTCCATCGATTCCGACCAACTCCGTAGCACTTGCTGTCGGTCATAGCTCTCTGTTCTCTCAGTTTGGACAGCGATTTCATGATACGCTTCTCGCATTAAAGTACGTACTTGGAATCATAGCCATTCCAAGACTTCTGCATTGATTCAGAATACCAACCCACGTCTTCCACGTTGTACTCCAATATACGTTTTCCCTGTTCCTTATTCCTTTTCTGCTACTTTTTCTTAATTTCTTTTTCTTTTACATCTTTTCTCTTTCTTTCACTTTCCTCTATTCTTGAATTTCTAAATTATTTACTCTGTACTCTTCCCTTCTCCTTAATCTTATTCTTATTTTCTCCTCCTTTATTCAATACTTCCCTTCCTCTCATCTTCACTTTACACTTTCTTCTTCCCATTTACTCCTTGAACATTTATTATTGTCACTTATTGCTTAAATATCTATTCCCCTCACTTACAGAGACATTTCTTCTCACTTAATCCTTAAACGTTTCTTCTTCTCACTTACTCCTTAAACTGCACTTTTTCTCACATTTCTTAAACTTTACTTCTACTTCTTCTTCTTCTTCTTCTTCTTCTTCTTCTTCTTCTGCTTCTTCTCACTTAATCCTGAAACTTCACTTAAAATTCTTTAAATTTCTCTTCTACTTCTTACTTAAACTTTATTTCTAATTCTCACTTAGTTCTTAAATATCTCTTCTAATTCTTACTGAAACTTTATTTATAATTCTTACTTCCTCCTTAACTTTCACTTAGTCCTTAAATTTCTCTTCTAATTCTTACTAAAACTTTATTTCTAATTTTTACTTAGGCCTACTCCTTAAACTCTACTTCTAATTCTCACTTAGTCCTTAAATTTCTCTTCTAATTCTTACTGAAACTTTATTTCTAATTCTTACTTCCTCCTTAAACTTTATTTCTAATTCTCACTTAGTCCTTAAATTTCTCTTCTAATTCTTTCTAAAACTTTATTTCTAATTTTTACTTAGGCCTACTCCTTAAACTCTACTTCTAATTCTAACTTAGTCCTTAAATTTCTCTTCTAATTCTTACTGAAACTTTATTTCTAATTCTTACTTCCTCCTTAAACTTTATTTCTAATTCTCACTTAGTCCTTAAATTTCTCTTCTAATTCTTTCTAAAACTTTATTTCTAATTTTTACTTAGGCCTACTCCTTAAACTCTACTTCTAATTCTCACTTAGTCCTTAAATGTCTCTTCTAATTCTTACTCAAACTTTTTTTCTAATTCTTACTTACTCCTTAAACTCTACTTCTAATTCTCACTTAGTCCTTAAATGTCTCTTCTAATTCTTACTCAAACTTTATTTCTAATTCTTACTTACTCCTTAAACTCTACTTCTAATTCTCACTTAGGCTTTAAATATCTCTTCTAATTCTTACTGAAACTTTATTTATAATTCTTACTTCCTCCTTAAACTTCATTTCTAATTCTCACATAGTCCTTAAATTTCTCTTCTAATTCTTATTCAAACTTTATTTCTAATTTTTACTTAGGCCTACTCCTTAAACTCTACTTCTAATTCTCACTTAGTCCTTAAATTTCACTTCTAATTCTTTCTAAAACTTTATTTCTAATTTTTACTTAGGCCTACTCCTTAAACTCTACTTCTAATTCTCACTTAGTCCTTAAATTTCTCTTCTAATTCTTTCTAAAACTTTATTTCTAATTTTTACTTAGGCCTACTCCTTAAACTCTACTTCTAATTCTCACTTAGTCCTTAAATTTCTCTTCTAATTCTTACTCAAACTTTATTTCTAATTCTTAGTTACTCCTTAAACTCTACTTCTAATTCTCACTTATGCCTTAAATATCTCTTCTAATTCTTACTGAAACTTTATTTATAATTCTTACTTCCTCCTTAAACTTTATTTCTAATTCTCACTTAGTCCTTAAATTTCTCTCCTAATTCTTACTCAAACTTTATTTCTAATTCTTACTTACACCTTACACTTTACTTCTAATCGTCACTTACTCCTTACACTTCACTTCTAATTCTCACTTCTTAAAATTCACTTCTAATTCTCACTTCTAAAACTTCTAATTCTCACTTACTTCTTAAAATTTACTTCTAATCCTCACTCACTTCTTAAACTTTACTTCTAATCCTCACTTATTCCTTACACTTCACTTCTAATTCTCACTTCTCTTTAACTTCTCTTCATCTCAGTTACTCCTTGAACTTTATTTCTAATTCTTATTTACTCCTTAATCTTCACTTTTAATTCTCATTTATTCCATAAACTTGACATTTAACTCTCACTTACCTTGTAAACTTCACTCGTGATTCTCAATTACCCCTTAAATTCCACTTCTAATTCCCACTTACCCCTTATACTTCTCTTCTCACTTAAGTTACCCCTCAATCTCATTTTCTTCTCATTTACTCATCTTTCATCTTTCTCATCTTCTCTTTCGTTGCTGTAATCCTTTTTTTCTGCCTTATCAATACTTAGACTATCCTTTTCTTCTTCACTTGATATTTTTTCCCGTTCTGACTTTTCCATTCCTCTCCTCTTTATCGTCTTCCTTTTTTTCTGATCCTAATCAGTATATTGTGTACTCTCATCATCTCAGCTCACTCGCTATTCAGTTATTTTTCAACTTGTTTTTCCTCTTCGTTATGTATTTTTTTCATTATACACTTTTTTATTATTGAAAATTCACCTGAACTTTTTATTCAATGTGTTTATGACAAACTGTTAGCTGTATTGATTAACATGAAAAGCAAGCTTATTTCCGTAGAAAAAAAATGTACGTTCTCAATTCAAAGCACAGGAATGTTAGAAATGATAAAGATAGATAACTTATGGAAATAACTCTCAACAACTCTCAATGCTTGTACATTAATAAAATTAACAAGAGTGTTTCAGACGAATATTGGGGCGTGTGCAAACAGTGCGTATTTATCAAAATAAAAGAGCGTAGTTAATGATAGGCGGGCAATATGATTTACATGTTCCATTTCCGAAACGTCTATTTAGAGTTCATCAGTCACTCATAATGTTTTGTGTAATAGGGGATGGAAGCAGGACGCTGCTGTCATTTGTCACCGCGCCAAGACAAGTGACTGCGAGGTGATTGTTATGCATGTCTGCTCTGATATTGACATTTTAGCGGGAGCTTGCTACACAAGATGGGATTGGAGGAACATCTTTTATAAAGTTGACGGATTGATCTAAGCTCTGGGACGGATAACACTGCCGTTATCCTGAATCGAGAGCCATGAATGAATAATTTAGTCGCAGACATAAGTACCTGACCCTTGTAATGCGTTTTTGATCAGCACTAATATTTTGTCATGCTACAGAATACGGTTAGATTTATATAAAGTTGTTTTTCATTTAGTCATTTACATATGAGAGTAGGATATTTTAATGTCTCTGGAGGTTTACATATTCAATTCAATTTATTTGGTCATTAGACATACAGTTTTAGGCTTCGTCAGAATACATTGAAAAACATATAAATACATTTTTAAAAAACACTAATAAAAGAAACAATAAAATTTAACTAATACAATGAAAACATGATATAATTTGAAACTTTTAAATTAAAGAAAACTAACTAAATTGCAATTAAACTTATTTATTGAAATACAATTTCATACAAATTTGTGTTGAAAAACTCAGCAACAGAATAAAAAGGATTATTTAATAACCAATTGTAAAATCTAGTTTTGAACCTATTGATTGGTAATTTATAATATTGACTTGGGAGCTTATTATTTAATTTCATCCCCGTAATTAAAAAGCTTGTGTTGCTCTTGTGTAATCTACAATATACTTACTTACTTACTTACAAATGGCTTTTAAGGAACCCGAAGGTTCATTGCCGCCCTCACATAAGCCCGCCAGAGGTCCCTATCCTGTGCAAGATTAATCCAGTCTCTATCATCATACCCCACCTCCCTCAAAACCATTTTAATATTATCCTCCCATCTACGTCTCGGCCTCCCTAAAGGTCTTTTTCCCTCCGGTCTCCCAACTAACACTCTATATGCATTTCTGGATTCGCCCATACGTGCTACATGCCCTGCTCATCTCAAACGTACAACAAGTAATCTCCTATTTGTGATATGCCATTCCCATCTAACCTAACCTCTTGTACGCCTACGAAGTCTATTCTATATCTAGCCAGTTCTTTTGCTACTAATTTTACCCCTCCTGTTCTATAAAGACTAGTTACGTTCCAAGTGCCAAATCTCAAAACCTTATTCCTTTGCTGTGGTCGTGCCAGAGAATCAGTCCTATTCCGAGGCTTATTATAGGGATACGTAACAAGCTGTTTTTTACGGTGATGGGTTGTTAGCCCTTCGCCCAACCCCCAAGCTGGAGGACCACCCCTTATCGGCTGTCCACGACTGCTTATTCAATATATTCGCAGCTACCCTCCATATCTGGAGGCCGTCTCCTCTATCCGCAACCTGAGGACGCGCCATGCCGTGGTGATAGGGACCCACCATACATGGCAATATGGAATATTAATTTGTTCACTATTTCTAATTTCATGATCATGTACATATATTGGCCACTAATGAGTAATTGTCGATATTTTGTCGAGTGTAAAGTACTAGATCATATACATACAAATTTATGATTGTTAAAATCCGTGATTGTCTGAAAAGTGGCCTACAATGTTCCAGATAGTTTCATTTACATAAAATTCTAATGGCTTTCTTTTGTAAAATCAACACGCTTCCAATTTTGGTTCCATTTCCCCAGAAAATTAGGGCATATCGGATTATCGACTGAAAGAAAGAAAAGTAGGCACATCTTAAATAATTTTGAGAAACGCAAGTCGTTAATTTCTTTAACAAATATAAAACTCTTGATAGCTTTGTGCATATGTATTCGATGTGCTTATCCCATGTTAAAATGGAGTCTGTAAAAAGTCCTAGAAATTTTGTGTAGTTGAGTCTGTTGTCCTTATTTATTAGATAATTTAGGCTGAAAGTTATGTTGATAGTTTTTTCTTGATTGAGCAAGAAACCATTAGATTCAAACCATAAATCCATCTGTGATAGAGTGTCGTTGTTGAGAGCATGTAATTCATTTAGAGCAGAGGAAGAACATAGTTCGACATATAATCAACTGTTATAAATTTAGACTACTTTTAAGAATAATAATAATAATAATAATAATAATAATAATAATAATAATAATAATGGTTTTATTAACCTGGCAGAGTTAAGACCTCAGGACCTTCTAACACTCAACGAGAACTAAAACTTTGATACAAGAAATATTACAAATATATCAAAATATGATTTAGTGAAGAACTTTTCAGAACATGGAAGGAGTGATAGTAGGAGGAAGAAGAATAAAATATATAAGATTTGCTGATGATTTTTTCCTTGGTTATTTAACGATGCTGTATCAACTACGAGGTTATTTAGGGTCGATGGAATTGATGATAGCTATATGATATTCGGCGAGATGAGGCCGAAGATTCACCATAGATTACCTGACATTTACCTTTCCTTTGTTATTTGACGACACTGTATCAACTACTAGGTTATTTAGGGCCGATGGAATTGATGATAGCGATATGATATATGGCGAGATGAGGCCGAGGATTCGCCATAGATTACCTGACATTTACCTTTCCGTTGGGGAAAATCTCGGAAAAAAAAACAATTAGGTAATCAACCCAAGCAGGGATCGAACCTACGCCCGAGTGCAACTCCGGATCGGCAGGCAAGCGCCTTAACCGACCGAGCTACACCGGTGGCTTTGCTGATGATATGACGTTGTTAACAGAAGAGGAGATGATACTAAGGGATATGCTACTAGAGCTAAATGAAAGTTGTGAGCAGTGACGATAAATACAAATAAGACGAAGACTATGGGTCATAGGAAGAAAAGTAAAGAAGGTAAACTTGCGAATTCTAAATGAGGCAGTAGAGCAAGTGGACAGCTTCAAATACTTGTGGTGTACTATAAGCAGTAACATGAGCTGCTGCTAAGAAGTCAAAAGGAGGATAGCAATGCCAAAGGAAACTTTTAATAGAAAAAGGAGCATCTTCTGCCGATCTCTGGAGAAAGAACTAAGGAAGAGACTAGTGAAGTGCTTTGTGTGGAGTGTAGCATTGTATGGGGCAGAAACATGGTCATTACGACGAAGAGGAGAGAAACTACTAGAAGCATTTGAAATGTGGATATAGAGAAGGATGGAACGTGTGAAATGGATAGACAGAGTAAGAAAAGAACGAGTGCGTGAAGAAAGAATGATGTTGAAAGTCATCATAAAGAGGGAAAGGAATTGGCTCGGTCACTGTTTGAGAAGAAACTGCCTACTGAAGGATGCACTGGAAGGAATGGTGAACGAGAGAAGAGTTCGGGGCAGAAGAAGATGTCAGATGATAGGCAACATTAAGATTTATGGATCATATGAGGAGACAAAGAGGAAGACAGAAAATACGAAAGATTGGAGAATGCTGGGTTTGCATTGAAAGACCTGTTCTTTCGCAGAACACTATGAATGAATGAATCAAAAATATAGAATACAAAAAAATTGAAGCAGATAATGGTAACATAACGGAACCTAGTCATCGGATTATAACTAAAGACAATTTATTTTACGTTGGAGGATTTTTTTAAGATTATTGTAGCCATGTTAAGGTACGAACCTAGTTAAAATGTCTCGCAGGCCACATTAAGGGGATTATACAGTAAGAATCGTGAAAATGTTGAAATTTTTTTATCTTTACTTTCGTGTATATACATTTCCAAATTTTCGGATAAATGTTGACAGGAAGGGTGTAACATATGCAGCAGGTGTTTTTGTGCATGATGTAAGTACAAGCATGTCCCAATTTTAGACTTATTTTCCCGATAAGTATATTTTTCGACACAAAAAATCTGATATCTCAAGAACCGTTTGTCTGATTTCATTAAAATTTTGTACACTTGTCCTTTGTAATAATCTCTAGAGGTTGGCTCACAATGGTTAAATTTTAATGAAAAATGAGCAATTTTTTAGTAAAAATACATTTAAAAAGGAACAAACAATTTTAATGCAAAATTTCAAATGTATAAATTTAGTATGAAGTCAGCTGTGATGCTCATTTAGGACCAGTCTTTAGATTATGATCTGAGATTTAAGTAAATAAATAATAAATTACTATTATTTTCTCAGTAGGCTATATATTCAATATGTTTCAATTCCTTACAACTCTTCGAAACCGACATCAAGCACTTCTTTCTATCCCTCATCATAGAACGTCTTTATACTCATCCTCCTACACTGTAGAAATACCTCGTCTCTGGAATTGGTTACCTAATGACGTCAGGGACTGCCGGACTTTATCACAATTCAAAATTAAATTGGAAAATTTTGTCTTATTTAATGCTTTTTAGGTATTGCTAGAAGTGTTGATTTGTGTCGGTTTTTTTTACTCTAGATTGAAATTGCAAGTTTCTTGTTTACGTTCGTTAATTAGTTAGGATACAATTAATTATGATACTTAATCACCCATTTAAAGTTTGTGTGACTGCAACCTGTGTATATTTTTGTGCCGCTTTACTTTTTATAGTGTATTTTTTTCCTTTTTATTTCTATTATTGTATTTCTATTTCTGGTGGTGTGGAAGAGAAGGCCTGATGACCTTAACTACACCAGAATAAATAAATAAATAAATAAATAAATATGTTGAATCATGTTTTTTTGTAAGACGCAATTTTTTTCTTTTGAAAAATCAAACTTTCAAACATATTCATGGTTATTAGATGTACTCTATATCAAATTGAAGCTAAAATAATGTAGAATAAGTGTGGAAATTTTGAAGAAAATACATGAAATGGTAATAAAGTTATTTAATGTTTTGTAAAAAGTGCAACCGCTACTGTATGAAACCTCTTAACTTATTTAAAATGTTAAACGAAGAAACATGTTATGAATGATAATACCAAACCTTCAAAATCAACATTTCAAACCATTCAAATAGACATAATATACTATTTTCTAGAAGAGCCACTGTAGAATTGGTCTCAGTTCCTAGTTTCCCCGCTAAGCGACGCTACAGGTTGCACATTGTTATAGTTTCCGGGCTTTCCCGCACCACAGCGCTGGGTACTAGAGTGACAATACAGCACAGCTTTTATCGGTCCCTTTAAGGGCTGGCAGGAAAAATGGGAGCAATCGACAAGGAAAGTAGGGTGAGTGAGAACAGAGGGAAGGGAAAGAAGAACGAAATATTCAATGACAAATGAAGCATGACGTTAACTGACCCTCACTTACTCACGCCCCCTCCCCCTTCTTTTTAGTTAGGGTAGGAAAGGGAGAATTCTTTTCTTTCTCACCCCCTCCTGTGAAGATGTGTAGAAACGCTACCAGGATGATATGCTGTCCCCGCTATGGGAGTTCGAAGCCGCTCATTCAATTACTAGAATTGTTCTTCTATCAGTATTGTTGCTCCACTTGGTGCAGAAGATAAATGCCTACGTGAATAAATTCACTGAATCCGTCTCTCGATTTTCAACTTGCGGAGTTTCTACTGATCTTGCTTTCGTAGAGCCATTCGACACTGAAATTGTCCACCGCTGTGGAGTAACGGTTAGCGTGTCTGACCGTAAGACTAGCGGGCTGAGGTTCAAATCCTGGTAGGGACAAGTTTCCTGGTTCAGGTTTTCCCTCAACCCATTAAGACAGGCGAGTCCATTCAGTGAGTTCTGATGCAAACTTGAGTTGCGTGCATCGACCACTGTAAGACATAATGTTTCCTCCCTCAACCCCTTCCACTACCCACTGCATGACAGTGGGATAATGGCTCTTGTACCTTCGCAATGCCTGTATGGATGTCACATTCCGTGTCGATTGTCAACAATAGAAACTTCTATTCGGAATGGGAGGAGAAATTTTAGTTTCTGATTATGAAAGAAAAAATATTAAATGTCTCATTTGCCCCAAGAGTGTACGTAGCATTTCAAAACCAAAATATCCTAAAACGCTATTATGCTATGTGTCACTCCCAATATTCCGATTTAAAGGATAAGACCCACTTTATTATTATTATTATTATTATTATTATTATTATTATTATTATTATTATTGTTGCTATTACTCTTCTTACTGTATCTATATTAACTTCTTTATAACATTTGGGGTCGGTTTTGCATGAGACTGGAAACTGTAAAGCGGATATAGATTATAGGATAATGCAGGGTAGAGGAGCAATAAAGATGTTGAATGGGTGCTATGGAGCAGGACAATAACAATGCAAACAAAAAAGAGAATTCTTGAGGCTATAGTGGAAAGTATATTGACATATGGTGCTGAAGGTTGGAGTCTATCGGAAGGCCAAAAAAGTAAGATACAGGCAGTTGAAATGGACGGCATAAGGAGAGGTGCTAGAATATCCAGGCTGGAAAAGAGAAGAAACGAGGATGTTAGAAGGATAATGAACATGGAAGAATCGGTGATTGCAAGAATAGAGAGTAGACAACTTCAGTGGTATGGTCATGTAAGGAGGATGGATGAGGGGAGGTGGCCAAACGTGCTACTTCAGTGGTCTCCAGCTGGTAGAAAGAAACGAGGAAGGCCTAGAAATTCATGGAGGGCTGGAATATTGAGGATGATGAATGATAAGGGACTAAATGAGCAGGATTGGAATGACAGACGCAGATGGAAAATGGGAATAAAGGGTAACCACTGAAAAGTGGAGAGGCCCTCAAAAGTAAAAGTAAGTATAACATTTGTAGTTAACTGGTGTGGAATATTTATTATTATTATTATTATTATTATTATTATTATTATTATTATTGTTATTACTCTTATTACTGTATATTAACTTCTTTATAACATTTGTAGTTAACTGGTGTGGAATATTAATTTGCAGCTTGATGCTTTACTTTTCGCTGATGATTTAGTTCTCATGGCATCAACTGAAGATGATTTACAATATTCAGTACACAATTTAAATGTCAGTGAAAAATATAACATGGAAATTAATATTGAAAAATCGAAAATCATGTCATTTTGTGGGAAATTCCCTGTACCAAGCAAAATCTGTTTGAATAATAAAATAATAGAAAGAGTAAATACCTTCACTTATCTTGGCTATACACTATCACCTTATGATGAAGTAGATATTGCTGAAAAAATATGTAAATATAATAAAACAATGGGGATCATTAATAAAATCATGAAACCCTCACTAGTACAAAGACACACAAGAATAGGCTTGTATAAAACCTTAGCACAGCTAGTATTAAGCTATGGTAGCGAAGCGTGGACTGTGAAGAATAAAGACGTCTGTAGAATAACAGCAAGTGAGATGAGGTTTATAAGAGCAACAGCTGGATATACTCGCTGGGATCATAAAAAAAATGAGGACCTAATGCAAGAACTTCAAATAGAACCCATTATGCAGTTCATCAGCAAATATCAACTTCAGTGGAAGGGTCATCTCGAACGAATGAATCGATGCAGAATTCCAAAAGCACTGCTTCATTACCATCCATATGGCAAAAGATCTCTAGGCCGTCCAAAGAAGAGATGGACTGAAAATTCTAGTTTGAGACCGTAACGGGCCACTTGGCCTAATACTTGTTAGGAAGATGATGATGATGATTATATTATTATTATTATTATTATTATTATTATTATTATTATTATTTTCATCATTTATTATTATTATTAATATTATTATTATCATTATTATTATTATTATTAATATTATTATTATTATTATTATTAGTATTATTATTATTTCCTTCGCTTCTTCCATGGAATCTATGTA